>NW_027331932.1:5697154-5884654 GCF_048418815.1 Hemitrygon akajei
GTGGATGGGATGGTGTGGAGGGAGCCTCACTCCTGTGTCTGACCAATGGAGTGTGTAATGAAATTGTATGGAGGGAGTTTCTCTCCGTGTCTAACACCGGAAGTATGTGATGAGACGGTGTGGAGGGACATTCACTCTGTGTCTGACCCCGGAGGGTGTGTGATGGGACGGGTCAGTGGAGGGAGATTCACCTCTGTGTCTGACACCGGGAGTGTGTGATGGGTCGGTGCGGAGGGAGATTCACTCTGTTTCTGACCCCGGGAGTGTGTGGATGGGGGACCGGTGCGGAGGTGAGATTCACTCTGTGTCTGACCCCGGGGAGTGTGTGATGGTACGGTGCGGAGGGAGATTCACTCTGGTGGTCTGACCCCGGGGAGTTTGTGATGGGACGGTGCGGAAGGAGATTCACTCTGTGTCTGACCCCCGTGAGTGGTGTGATGGGACGGTGCGGAGGGAGATTCACTCTGTGTCTGACCATGGAGTGTGTAATGAAATTGTGTGGAGGTAGTTTCACTCCGTGTCTGACACCGGAAGTATGTGCTGGGACGGTGTGGAGGGAGATTCACTCTGTGTCTGACCCCGGGACTTTGTGATGGGACGGTGTGGAGGGAGATTCACTCTGAGTCGGACCCCGGACTTTGTGATGGGGACGGTGTGGAGGTAGCTTAACTGTGTCTGACCGGGGTGTGTATGATGGATTGTTATGGATGGAGCGTCACTCAATGTATGATTCCAGGAGAGTGCCATGGGATTATATGGCTGGAGACTCTCTCTTTTTCTGAATCACAATCGTAGATCTGAGGAGTTTTCGCATTTAAATAGTCGCCAGTTTGTGATAGGGAGCATGAAAATGGTAACTCACCAGTTCTGCTCAGACTGCAATCTGAAACCCTTTCTGTGGCGTTTTCAGTTCTGTAGAAAAAGCGAGAGAGAGATTCGAACTCATCGTCAGAAACAGGGAAAACGCGCTGGGCAGTACAGGCTCCTCGGCCCCACAGAGCTGTCCCGAACATGCCCCTTACCTGAGAAATTAGCTCGGTTTACCCATTGCCCTGATGAGAAAGAGCAGGGCGTCTGACAGATCAAGGAATTTGACGACGAATTGACAAACACGAGGAAAAGCCACCACAGAGGGAAACTGTCTGTGAACGAGGCAAACACACTCACCGTGACAAAGACACTGAAGGGGGTCTTTACTGTGTTTCGGTGTCATCGACAAAACCCCCCTCCGTGACACGAACAAGCCCTTCATTGGGTCACTAGCACACCGACACACCCTGCAACGTAACGGCCAACTCACCTTTTCAACGATACTGACGCTGAGTTACCCGGTTCAGCGTAAGCATGGGGACCCTACTCCGCGTTGTACTTAACACACCCCTTTCCAAATCCCTTCCCCGTCTCCGATAACCTCCCGCTCTCCGACACTACTCCCCGTCTGCTTTATGAACTCCCTCTACAACACTACGCTAGCTTCTGTCACCCCGTTCTCACTTGCAAGTTACACCGTCTCCATGGACCCACTCTCTCGCCTGAAAAACTTCCACCCTCTCCCATCACCCCCTACCCTTCCCTACGGCACATCCCGTCTCCGTGATCCGCTGCATCCATTAGAGACAACCTATACTCCGACGCCCCCACTCACCTCCCTGTCTGTGCTGAGAGGCAATTGTGGAGTATGAGGGGGAGTTGCGTGTCTGGTTTTACACCTCCCACCTTCCAGCGGATATCTACATCCAGGTTCCGAGCCTCTTCACAACTCTGCATTCACAGGCCGGTGTACTGCTTCCCACCGCTTGCATCACTGCCTGCAAACTCACCCCCTTTCCCTGGCCTCCTCACTCCTCCCCTTCCTTCCTGTTCCCGCAGCACACCATCCTGTTTCACTCACAGAAACAGACACACACCCACATCTCCGAGAGACACACACAGTTCGAGACTACTGGAACAAGCGAAGTGCTGGGTATGGGTGAGCGAGGTGACCAGGGGAGAAAGTGAGGGAGATTTGCACTTTGTCTGACTCCGGAAGAAGAGGGTGCTGCCGCGATGGTGTGCGGGGTGTAACTCACATGTCTTGAGTTCGCGAATGTGACGGTATAATGTATAGGGAGCTTCACTGATAGTCTGACCTCGGATGTGTGTGATGAAATTGTGTAAAGGGAGCTTCGCCCTGTTTCTTACACAGGGATTGTGTGATGGGACGGTGTGGAAAAAGGTTCACTCAGCGTCTGACCACGGGAATATGTGATGGGGACGGTGTGAAGATAGTTTCACTCTGTGTCTGAGCCCGGGAGTGTGTGATGCCGACGGTGTGGAGGGAGATTCACTCTGTGTCTGAGCCCGGGAGTGTGTGATGGGACGGTGTGGAGGGAGATTCACTCTGTGTCTGACCCCGGGAGTGTGTGGATGGGACGGTTGTGGGAGGGAGATTCACTGTGTTTAGGACACAGGGGAGTGTGTGATGGGACGGTGTGTGAGGGAGATTCACTCTGCTTCTGAGCCCGGAAGTGTATGATGGGACCGGTGGTGGAGGGAGATTCACTCTGTGTCTGACCCCCCGGGAGTGTGTCATGGGGACGGTTTGGAGGGAGATTCACTGTGTTTAGGACACAGGGTGTGTGTGTGATGGGGACGGTGTGGAGGGTGTTTCACTCTGTGTCTGAGCCCGGGAAGGGTGGTGGTGCGACGGTGTGGGAGGTTGTTTCACTCTGTGTCTGAGCCCGGGAGTGTGGATGGAACGGTGTGTGAAGGGTGGTTTCCACTCTGTGTCTGAGCCCGGGAGTGTGTGATGCGACGGGTGTGGATGTAGTTTCACTCTGTGTCTGAGCCCGGGGAGTGTGTGATGGGACGTTGTGGAGGGAGATTCACTGTGGTTTGGGACACAGGGAGTGGTGTGATGGGATCGGGTGTGGAGGGAGATTCACTCTGTGTCTGACCCCGGGAGGGTGTGTGATGGGACGGTGTGGGAGGGAGATTCACTGTGTTTAGGGACACAGGGGAGTGTGTGATGGGACCGGTGTGGAGGGAGATTCACTCTTCTTCTGAGCCCGGAAGTGTATGATGGGGACGGTGTGGAGGGAGATTCACTCTGTGTCTGACCCCGGGAGTGTGTCATGGGACGGTTTGGAGGGAGATTCACTGTGTTTAGGACACAGGGAGTGTGTGATGGGACGGTGTGGAGGGGTGTTTCACACTGTGTCTGAGCCCGGGAGGTGTGTGATGCGACGGTTGTGGCGGTAGTCTTCACTCTGTGTCTGAGCCCGGGAGTGTGTGATGGAACGGTGTGACGGGTGTTTCACTCTGTGTCTGAGCCCGGGAGTGTGTGATGCGACCGGTGTGGATGTAGTTTCACTCTGTGTCTGAGCCCGGGAGGTGTGTGATGGGACGTTGTGGGAGGGAGATTCACTCTGTGTCGGACCCCGGGAGTGTGTGATGGACGGTGTGGAGGGAGATTCACTCTGTGTCGGACCCCGGGAGTGTGTGATGGGACGGTGTGGAGGGAGATTCACTCTGTGTCTGAGCCCGGGTTTGTGTGATGGGACGGTCCTCCTGTGTCTACGCGGACTTTCTTCTCTTTTGTTCTGTTCGCTCTATTCCAGTGCACTCTCTCTCCCCCCCTCTCACATCCTGTAGGTTCCCTACGTCCCCTCTCCGTCTTTGTGATACGCTCCATCTGCAAAACGCTCCCCCATCTGCGTCGTCCCCGGCTCCCTCCTTCCTCCCTCTCTGTATCACAGGCAATTGTGGGGAGTATAAGGGAGCGATGACGTCTCGTATTACACCTCGCCCTTCACTGGATATCTATCACCGGGATCTGAGCCTCTGCACAGCTCTGCCATGCACAGGCCGCTCGTGTGGTTCCTCACCACTTGCTTCAGTATCTGGAAACTTAACACCCCTTTCCCTGGCCTCTTCTCTCCTCCCCTTCCTTGGTCTTCTCGCAGCACATTATCCGGTCACACACACACCGACCAGCTCTGAGAGGCACACTCAATTCGACACTCGAACGCCAAAAGGCTGGGTATTGGTGAGTGGGGAGAACGGAGGAGGGGAGACGGTTGCGCAGTGTTTCTGACTCCAGTAGAGAGTGCTGCGATGGTGCCGAAGCTACTGTACATGTCTGACCCCTGGGAGTGTGATGGAATAATACGCAGGGGAGCCTCGCTGGTTATCTGACCCTTGAACTCTGTAGTGCGAGTGTGATGAGGGAGCTTCGCTCTGTGTGCTGACCCCAGGAATGTTTGATGGGTCGATGTGGAGGGGTGCTGCCCTCTGTGTCGGACCGTGGGAGTGTGCGATGGGACGGTAGAAGGTGTGGAGGGAGCTTGAGACTGTTCTTGAGCTTGGGACTGTATGATGGTACAGGTCCAGTAGTTCTTGTCCTCTCTCTCTCTCTCTCTCTCTCTCCTCTCTCTCTCCTCTCTCCTCTCTCTCTCTCTCTCTCTCTCTCTCTCCCTCTCTCTCTCCTCTCCTCTCTCTCTCTCTCTCTCCTCTCTCTCTCTCTCTCTCTCTTCACTCTATTTCTATCCTTATTAAATTTCTTTCCGCCGGTTCTTTCTCTCCTAACTGGGATGGGAATTGGCAGATAAATGAGAGGTGGTTCATTTTGATTGGTCAATTATGATGGCAGAATATAGTATTACTGTTAAGAGTCGGTAGTGTGGAGGAACAGAGGGATCATGGGGTCCGAGGCCATAGGACGCTCAAAGCAGCTGCGCAGGTTGACTCTGTGGTTAAGAAGACGCATGGTGTATTGGCCTTCATCAATCGTGAAATTCAATTTAGGAGCCGAGAGGTAATGTTGCAGTTATATAGGACTCTGGTCAGACCCAACTTGGAGTACTGTGCTCATTTCTGGTCGCCTCACTGCAGGAATGATGTCGAAGCTATGGAAAAGTTACAGAAAAGATTTACAAAGATGTTGCCTGGAATGTGGAACATGTCTTGTGAGAATAGGATGAGTGACCGGGCCTTTTCTCCTTGGAGAGACGGAGGACGAGAGGTGACCTGATAGAGTTGTACAAGATGATGAGAGGCATTGATCGTGTGGATAAGCAAAGTCTTTTTTCCCAGTGATGAAATGGCTGACACGAAAGGGCTGTTTTAATGTGCTTGGAAGTAGGTGCAGAGGAGATGTCAGGGGTAAGTTTTTTTTTTACGCAGAGACTGGTGAGTGCGTGGAATAAGCCTGGAACACCCCTCCCCATTTCCGTCATCCCATACCTCCCCTACGCCCCTCAATCTTTCTGTACTTCACTCCGCTACACCCCCTGCCACTCTGTGTTCAGAGGGGATGTGTGATGAAGAAGGGGGATATTGATGTCTGTTGTCAAAGCTTCCCCTTTCCACCGGATATTTATATCCCGGTTCAGAATCTCAACCAGCTCTGTGTGGACACCGCTCCTCCAGTGTCAACTATATCAACCAGCCACATATTCCCAATCCGGCCCTGCCGTCCCCCCACCTCACCCCCCGCCCCCGACACACGAACACACACTCACTTCGGATACTGGTGGTGTGTGTGTGTGTGTGTGTGTGTGTGGGTGTGTGTGTGTGTGTGTGTGTGTGTGTGTGTGGTGTGTGTGTGTGTGTGTGTGTGTGTGTGTGTGTTGGTAGTTGCTGACAGCAGTTTGGTGGCTCTGGTTAATGTTCTGTTGCTCAGAAGGGAATGTGAGGGAGAGCAGAGGCGAGCTGTCGTGACAGGGGATTCGTTAATAAGGGTAACAAAAGGAGACTCTGTGGAGACAACGAGAGTCCTGGATGGTATGTTGCTGGGACCCATGTTCTGAGTTGCGTAGTTTTCATAGAAACATAGAAGACCTACAGCACAATACAGGCTTTTTGGCCCACAAAGTTGTGCAGAACATGTCACTACATTAGAAATTACTAGGCTTACCTATAGTCCTCTATTTCACTAAGCTCCATGCGCCTATCTAAAAGTCTCTGAAAAGACCCTATCGTTTCCCGCCTCCACTGCCGTTGCCGGTAGTCCATTCCACGCACTTACCACTCTCTGAGTAAAAAGATTACCCCTGATATCTCCTCTGTACCAATTCCCCCAGCAACTTAATCCTGTGTCCTCTTGTGCAGCCATTTCTGCCCTTGCAAAAAGCCTCTGACCATCCACACGATCAATGCCTCTCATCATCTTGTACACATCTGTCAGGTCACCTCTCATCTTTCGTCCGCTCCGAGGAGAAAAGGCCGAGTTCATTCAACCTATTCTCATAAGACATTCTCCCCCAATCCAGGCAGCCATCCTTGTAAATCTCCTCTGCACCCTTTCTGTGGCTTCCCACATCCTTCCTGTAGTGAGGCGACCAGAACTGAGCACAGTACTCCAAGTGTGGTCTGACCAGGCTCCCATATAGCTGCAGCATTACCCTCCAGGCTCCTAAATTCAATTTGACGATTGATGAAGGGTAATACACAGTACGCCTTATTAATCACAGAGTCAAACTGTGCAGCTGCTTTGAGCGTCCTCTGGACTCAGACACAAAGATCCCTCTGATCCTCCGCACTACCAAGAGTCTTACCATTAATACGGTATTCTACCATCATATTAAACTTCCAAAATGAACCAGTTCACACCGCAACTGGGTTGAACTCCCACCTGCCACTTCTCAGTCCCATTTTTGCATTCTATCTCAATGTCCGGCTGTACCCTTCAGAGAGCCCTCTGCACTACTCCACAACACCTCCAGCCTTTGTGTCCTTTGCAAATATTAACCCCATCCCTTCACTTCCTCATCCAGGTCATTTCTCAAAATCACGAACATTCAGGGTCAGAGAACAGATCCCAGATGCACACCACTGGTCAACGCCCACCATGAAGAATATGACCCGTCTCCAACCGCTCTTTGCCTTCTATTGGCAAGCCAGTTCTGGATCCACGAAACGATGTCCGCTTGGATCCCATGCCGCTTTAGGTTCTCAATACGCTTTGCATGGGGTGGCTTATCAAATGCCTGGCTGAAATCTATATACACAACATCTGCTGATCTTCTTTCATCAATGTGTTTAGTCACATCCTGAAAAAATCCAACCAGGCTCGTAAAGCACGACCTGCCCTTGACAGTGTCATGCTGACTATTCCTAATTATATTATACCTCTCCAAATGTTCATAAATCCTGCCTCTCAAGATTTAATCCAACAACTTACCAACCACTGAGGAAATACTCCCCTGGTCATAATTTCCTAGGCTATCTGTACTCCCTCTCTTGAAGTAAGGAACAACAGTTTCATCTCACAAATCCTCCGGAACCCTCTTCCGTCCCTATTGATGATGCAAAGGTCATCGCCATAGGCTCAACAATCTCCTCTATCGCCTCACGCAGTGCCCTGGGGTGCATCTCATCCGGTCCCGGTGACTTATTCAACTTGGTGCTTTCCAGGAACTCCAACACATCCACGATCTAATTATCAAGCTTTTCAGTCTGCTGCAAGTCATCACAACTATCACGAACATCTGAAGAAAACCACCTGACCGGGGTGAAAGGTGACGGGGAAAAGTTTAAAGGTCTTACATTGGGGGGGATTCCTCACACAGAGAGTGGTGGGAGTGTGAATTGAGCTGCCAGATGAAGTGATGAATGCGGGCTCCACTTTTTACATGAAATAAATATTTGGACAGGTACATGAATGAGACGGGTATGGAGGGATATGTTCCAGGTACAGCTCAGTGGGTCTGGGCAGAAAAATGGTTTGGTACAGACAAGAAAGGCCGAAGGGCCAGGCACAGGGCTGTAATATTCTATGGCTCTATTGTTGTATGTGGCTGGCCCGGGGGTGTGTCATGTGAAGGTAAAGCGGTTCTCTCTCTCTCACTCTCTCTCTCTCTCTCTCTCTCTCCTCTCTCTCTCTCCTCTCTCTCTCTCTCTCTCTCTCTCTCTCTCTCCTCTCTCTCTCTCTCTCTCTCCTCTCACTCTCTCTCTCTCTCTCTCTCTGTCTTTCTTTTCTCCTCTCCTCTCTCTCTCTCTCTCTCTCTCTCTCTCTCTCTCTCTCTGTCTTTCTTTCTCCTCTCTCTCTCTCTCTCTCTCTCTCTCTCTCTCTCCTCTCTCTCTCTCCTCTCTCTCATCTCTCTCTCTCTCTCTCTCTCTCCCTTTTTTTTCTTTCCCATGTCATCCTGCCCTCTGCTTTCTCCCTCTCACCCCTAAATTCTCTTCAAATATACACAGCCGTTCCCCCCGAAACCTATTCTCTCCAACATCTGACTGCCCCCCGCCTTTATCTCAACTCCTCCCCTCCATGCCCCCTGTCACCCATTTTCTCTCTCCGACCTCCCCATCCTTCCCTCTTTCTCCCCACTCTCACAGCTCTTCCCCCCGTCACTCTCCATCTCTGGAGAACAGCCGCCCTCACACCCTCAGTCTTCATCCTGCCCGGTACCTGCTCCGCTGCCTCTCGGCCCCTCTCTCATTATCGGCCCTTCATCCCGGTGTTTTGTTGGCGTCGGTCAAACTCCCCTTGTCAACACCGGCTTGCTCTGACAACGTTGCTTCTCTTTCTGAGCTCAGAGACGCAGAGAATTCTCGACAGGATGGACGACAGCGGAACTTACACTGAATGTGAAGTTCACAAAAACAGACTCACGGTCTCGTTCCCGAGGTAAGAGGTGAACAAAGACCCAATCAATAGAGATTCCACTCTGTGTCTGACCCCAGGAGTGTGTGATGGGACGGTGTGGAGGGAGATTCACTCTGTGTCTGACCCCGGGAGTGTGTGATGGGACGGTGTGCAGGGAGATTCACTCCGTGTCTGTCCTCGGGAATATATGATAGGACGGTGTGGAGGGAGCTTCACTCTGTTTCAGACCAGCACTTTTCTTTCCCTAGGTGAACCTGATGTATCGTACGTGGAAATTAATTTCAAGACCGTCTCTGAGACCCGGGTCCGGACGGATCGAGGTCAGTTTCATTTTTGCTTGTTTGTCCCTGTTGAGGTGACGTGTCTATTCCTGTCGGGAGATTTCAGGGCAAGCGTACCAATTGACCCTAATGATTTCATGTTTGAGAGATACACGGAGGGGACGGGTGACAGATGCGAAGAGGAGGGGAACTCTCTTTGTTGGTCGTAGCGTACTGTTGCGCCCAGGGAAGGGCGGAATAGAGCGAGCGTGGGATATAGTGTGGAGGGAGTGCCGTGGAAAGATGGCATTGTGTGGGGCGTGTGAAGGAAGGGGCGATGAGGACGAGCGCTATGGGGCAGGTGTGGTGGAGATGAGTTAACGCCGTGCCGGCGTGGCGTGGTGGGTTTACTGTGAGAGGACGGTGAGGAGGGAGCGCAGTATAAAACCTGAACCCCTCTCTCCCTTTTCTAACACCACTCTCTTTTCCCTCCTTCCCCTTCTCGCACCTCCCTCCCCATCTCCCAGCCCGTCTCCTCTCTCGCTCCCTCCCCTGTCCCACCCTCCACACTGGTTCCCTTACTGTCTCCCACTGTCCCGTTCTTTGCGCCCCTCTCTCTCTCCCGTCTCTCCTCTATCATAGTACCGTCTCTACCACTCTCGGTATCCCTCTCGCACTCTTTCGCTCTCTCGCTGCTCACTCTCATGCCCTCCCCCTCGTCCACCAAACCTCCCGCTCTGCCCACGTCTCTCTGTCCCTAAGGTTACCGCTCATCTCGCCTCCACGCCTTCCCCTCCTCTCTATCCCACCCTGTTTCTCGCTCCTAGACTGTCTCCCCCTCGCTCTTTCCCCCTCCCCTCTGAAATTATCGTTCTGAATTCCCTATCCCTCTCTCACCTTTTCTGCCCTCCTTTCCTCTCCCTTTTCATTCCCCCTCTCTTTCATCTCTCACACTTCTCACTCCGATCTCCTCAGACACACTCTCCCCTTCTCCCCCTCCCCACTCTCTCCCCAGTTCTCCGCATTTTCATACACAATGCCCACAGCACTCATTCCCCCTCTCGTCCATCGTTAGCCGTTTTCCTCTGCCTCCATGTCTCTGTCATCTCCCCCCTTCACCCTCACACTGTCTCTCGCTGTCTCACGCATTCTCTCCCCCTCACATCCCTCTCTCTCTTCCCTCACCCCCTCTCTCTTCTCTCTCTCCCCCGACTCCCCTGCCCCGTTCTCTACCGCCCTCACGCTCTTCCTAATCTGCCTGTCCGACCTCTCTCTCCCAGACGGTCTGACTCCACCTACTCAGATATGAACTTCCGGACAGTGGAACCCCTCATCGATGAGGACGAACATCCTTCCATTTCCTCCAGACACAGCAGGCTTCAACCCGCTGCACCAACAGGTCAGAGTTCACAGCGATGACGTCATTCTGGAGTGGTCACGTGCCATGCTCCCAAGCGTCCAAGTTTCTGATGCATCTGCCTCGACCACTTCCTCTGTCAACTCGTCCCATAGACTGACCACCATTTGGGTAACAGAAGGTTGTCATTCTGCTCCGTAATTAAACCCTTTCCGCTCTGACCTCAGACATGTGCGCTCTGGTCCTCGATTCTCCCGGCTAGGGGAAAATAACTGTACGCATCTCACCGCTCCTGGTTTTATACGTCCCTGTAAGGTTACCCCTACGTTCCAAGAATTAGTCCCACGATCAACCCCGTCGTGGCCCCTTGCACCTTATCGTCCGCCTGCACTGCACTGTCCCTCTGTAACTGTGACACTTTACTCTGCATTCTGTGATTGTTTTGCGCTGTTCTACTCCTATGAAGTGATCTGTATCTATGGATGTAACTGGGACCTCTCCTGTCTGTGATGTATATAGAAACATGGAAAACATGCAACAGAATACAAGCCCTTCAGCCCACAAAGCTGCGCCCAGTATGTCCCTACCTCGGCTTTACCCATTGCCCCATTATCTTTCTAAGCTCCATAGAGCCAGACAACAATACAGCACAGAAACAGGCTCTTTGGCTCTCCTTTGCTGTGCCGAACAATTTTTCTGCCTAGTCCCACTGACCGGCACCCGGCCCATATCCGTCCCATAAACCTCTCAACCATGGGCCTGTCCAAGTTTTTCTTAAATGTAAAAAGTGAGGCCCATATTTACCACTTCATCTGGCAGATCATTCCACACACCCACCACTCTCTGTTATGAAGAAGCCCCCGCCTCCAATGTTCCCTTTAAACTTTTCCGCCTTCACCTTTAACCCATGTCCTCTGGTTTTTTTTCTCCCCTAGCCTCAGTGGAAAAAGCCTGCGTGCATTCACTCTATCTATACCCTTCATAATTTTATATATCTCTATCAATTCTCCCCTCATTCTTCTACGCTCTAGGGAATAAAGTCCTCACCTATTCAACATTTCTATGTAACTCAGCTTCTCAAGTCCCGGCAATGTCCTTGTAAACCTTCGCTGCACTCTTTCAACCTTATTAACATCCTCCGTGTAATTCGGTGACCAAAACTGCACACAATACTCCAAATTCAAACTCACGAATGCCTTATACAAACCCACCATAACATTCCAACTCTTATATTCAATACTTTGATTTGTAGCCATCCAGGAGTCTCTTAAAAGACCCTGTCGTATCTACCTCCACCATCGTCACCGTCAGCCCATTCCACGCACTCACCGTTCTCTGCATTAAAAAAAAAAACTTACCCCTGACATTTCCTCTGTACCTGCTTCCAATCACCTGAAAACTATGCCCCTCCTCGTGTTAGCCTTTGACTATCCACACGATCAATGACTCTCATTGTCTTATACACCTCTATCAGGTCACCTCTCATCCTCCGTCGCTCCAAGGAGAAAAGGCCGGGTTCACTCAACCTATTCTCAGAAGGCTTGCTCCCCAATCCAGGCAACAGCCTTGGAAATCTCCTCTGCACTCTTTCTATGGCTTCCACATCCTTACTGTAGTGAGGCGACCAGAACTGAGCACAGTGCTCAAAGTGGGGTCAGACCAAGGGCATATATATTTGCAGCATTTCCACTCGGCGCTTAAATGTATATAAATGATCTGGATGAAATTGTAGATGCGTGGCTGTTACGTACCTAGTAACGGGTTAAAAAGAACCAGAAGAAATGGACACACCAGAAGTCTGAGACTCCGTTAAAAATAAAAACACAAAATGCTGGCAGAACTCAGCAGGTCGGACAGCATCTATGGGAAGAGGTATTGACGACGTTTCGGGCCGAAACCCTTCAGAGGATTTAAGTAACATGGGATGGTCGAGTGGGGATAAGAAGTGGGGGGGGGGAGGGATGAAGGAGAGAGCTGGGAAGTGATAGGCTGGAGGGAAATGGGCTGGGGGAAGGTGGAGAATTATGGGAAATAAAAGAGAAACAAAGGTAGGTCTGGGGGGAGATTATAGTCGGGGGGGGGGAAGAGAGAGAAAGAGAACCAAACTAAAATTATAGATAGGGATGGGGTAATTGGAGGGTGGGGGCAGGTTTATCAACGGAGGTCTGTGAGTTGAATGTTCATGCCGGCAGGTAGGAGGCTACCTAGGCGGGAGATAAGGTGTTGCTCCATCGACCTGTGTGTGGCCTCATCTTGACGGTAGAGGAGGCCACGGACAGACATGTCGGAGTGGGAGTGGTCTGTGGAATTGAAGTGTGTGGCCACAGGGAGATCTCTCCACTGCTGGAGGACTGAGCGCCGGTATTCGGCGAAACGGTCTCCCAGTCTGTGGCTTGTCTCCCCAGTGTATAAATGTCCACATCGGGAGCACCGGATACAGTATGTCACCCCAGTTGACTCGCAGGTGAAGTGGTGCCTCACTAGTGGTGTCTATTTTCGACACCTCTCTCCCCTTTCTTGATCTTTCTGTTTCTATCTCTGGAGACAGCTTATCCACCGATGTCAACAACAAACCTACAGACTCCCACAGCTACCTTGACTATAACTTCTCCCACCCTGGCTCCTGCAAAAATGTTATCCCTTTCTCTCAAATCCTCCACCTCCGCCGCATCTGCTCTCAGGATGAGGACTTTCATTCTAGAACAAAGGAGATGCCTTCCTTTTTTGAAGAAAGGGGCTTCCCTTCGTCCACTAACAACTCTGCCCTCCATCGCGTCTCCCGTATTTCACGCACCTCTGCCCTTACCCCGTCACCCCGCCAGCCCACCAGGGATAGAGTCCCCCTGGTCCTCACTTATCATCCTACCCGCCTACAGATCTCTACTTCATCCCTCCCCCCACTTCTTAACCCATGGTACTTCACTCCGGATGAAGGGATTCGGCACGAAACGTCGTCACTACATCCTCCCGTAGATGCCGCCTGGCCTGCTGAGTTCTGCCAGCATTTTGTGTTTTTATTTATTTCCAGCATCTGCAGATTCTCTCGTGTTGTCTCCATTATAAACTCTATTTTATTAGTAACTTCGTGAATAAAGTAATCTAAATCAAGATAAGGTAAACAGGGTATCAACTTATATGTATATATGTAACTAAATTTCCCAGGCTTCTCCCAGCTCAGGTGATTAGGCGATACAGTCTTACGGTGGCATGGTAAGTTCTGGAATTTGGTTTGAGTAGAGTCGGAGAGAGAGATAGAGTGTTGATTTATGTTCCAGTGTCAATGCCGATCCTCCACGTTGTCCTCCTGTTCCCGACACTTATTTAAAAGTCACCAACTTGTGACCGCAGACAAGGGGATGCCGCCTTCTGTGTTGGAGTTATCAGCCCCAGACCAGGGTTAAACACAGCAATAGCTCCCCACCGGTCACCCATTTGCCCGCACTGTGAGCAAAAACCCTACCCTTCTCGTGGGCAACAAAGCTCACCAGTGTACTCCTTGCCTCTGGAGTCGTGTGTCTATTGTGCGTCTCGTGTGTCTGATTATAAAGTTGACTGAGCATGCATATCACTCAGAGTGCGAGACACCAGCTGTCCATCATATAGCACCGCCTTTCAGTTTCCAAGGTAACTCACAGACTTTCTGTTGCTCCCTCTCCCCGAAGTAGCACACAAGCTGTTCGCTCCCTCTCGCTCTCTTTTAAAGGAACAGTCCACTTTAGAGAAATCCTTCAGACCTCGTCACAGTGGGTTAGGAGGTTTGCGGATGATGCGACGAGAGGTGGCGCTGTGGAGAGCGGAGAAGGATGTCGAATAATTCAGTGGACGTAGATCAGTAACAGATATGTTTTGGAGACCGGGCAGATGGAGTTTAACCCGGACAAACCTAAAATGTTACCCTTTGATAGTTCAAATGGAAGAAGTGACGCACTTTCAAAGCAAAGACCCGAAACTTTTTTTGAATCATAGAAACATAGTGAACCTACAGCACAATACAACCCTTCAGCTTACAATGCTGTGCCGAGCATGTCCTTACTCTAGATGCGCAGAGGATCCTGGGCTCCATGTTCATAGCTCCCTGAACGTGGCTGCACAGTTTCATGGGATGGTTAAGAAGTCCTGTGGCATTCATCCCTTTATTAGTCGGGGCATTGAGTACAAATGTCAGGGAGTTATGTTGCAACTTTATAAAAAATCACTAGTCAGGCTGAATCAGGCGTATTGTATACAGATCTGGTCACCCCATTATCGGAAGGATGTCAGGGCGTTGGGGAGCGTCCGGTGAGGTTTAACAGGACCCTGCCGGGATTCGATGGCATGTGTTACAACGATAGGTCGGACACCTGGGTCGCTTCCTCTGGAGCGGAGGAGGCTCAGGGAAGATCTGACTGATCTCTGGAATCCGTCAGACTGGTATGGTCCGGTCGGGAGCCCGCATTCCGGTTATTCATCCGATCCGCGGACTCCGGACTCCGGGTCTTGTAGCCGTCCCTCCTTTCACCCTTGAGCCGAAGTAGTCACACCTGTGGATCTTCGTGTGTTGCTTGGACTCAAGGAGGCGCACCTGATGCCCGTCGGCAGGCGGTGTATATAGGGGGCTCTGGGACTGAGTGGAGTTGGGGGTCGTTTTTGATTATTCTGCCTATCCTGGTCGCCCTGCCTATCCTGTTCCTCCGGTTGCCCTGGCTTGGAGTTCCACTCGTTAAAGACGTGTTCATCGAGTAAGTCTGGCAGTCACCCTTGACCTAGTTCCCTTCCTCCCCCTTGCCTCCGTCGGGCAAGCCTGGCCGGACTGCCGTTGGCCCGGCGGGGACTCTGCCCCTTCCCATCCCTCGCTGCTGACGCGTTGTGCCCCGCAAGCTACCCAGCGGCCCGCGACCTGCCCAGGCTCCCATGATCCTGCCTGAGAGGTTCGGGCCCTGCCTAGAAGTTATGCGGCCCGCCCAGATGTCTCTTCCCCTCCCTATCCCTCGCTGCCGACGGGTTGTGTCCCGCTACCTACCCAGGTGTCCAGTGACCTGCCCAGGCCCCCATGTTCCTGCCTGGGAGGTTCAGGCCCTGCCCAGGAGTTACTCCGCCCGCCCAGTGAAATACAAGACCCTGCCTGAACTCCAACATCCTGCCTTGCCTGAACTCTGGGATCCTCCTTGCCTGAACTCTGGGATCCTGCTTGCCTGAAGTCTGTAATCCTCCTTGCCTGAACTCTGGGATCCTCCTTGCCTGAACTCTGGGATCCTGCTTGCCTGAAGTCTGTAATCCTCCTTGCCTGAACTCTGTAATTCTCCTTGCCTGAACTCGGGGATCCTCCCTGCCTGAATTCTGTAATCCTCCTTGCCTGAACTCTGTAATTCTCCTTGCCTGAACTCGGGCATCCTGCTTGCCTGAACTTCGGGATCCTCCGTGCCTGAACTCTAAGACTCCCCCGGAACCCCATAATCACCTTGAACGTCACCTCCCTCACGCACACCACGGTCACCACATCTTGTCTATCGTTTAGCTGTTCCCGTCCTGCCGCTAGTACTTCAGTGCCTGCGTCCTGCACGTGTCCGGCCTCCTGTCCCCTTATGACGCAGACACCTGTCAGCCTTTGCCAAGCCAAGGAATTTGGACTCTCGGCGATGACGGCTGAAAGTACATGAGATTGAGAGAGGGAGGTGGTTGTCATGGTGGAAGGAGAGAGGGTGGTGGGATGGTGGGAGGGAGTACCAGTGGGGGTCACGGCTGAATTCTCACACACGCTGAATGGGCTCTCTACAGGTGCGCAGAAACAGGAGCCGAAACAGAACATCGGAAATGGATCGTGCCGTAAGATCTGCCTATTCTGCCTAATCACGTTCAGCTTCAGTGCGATAGTGGCCGGGCTCGCGGTCTATGGTGAGTCGAACGGACTGCGGGTGGAATCAGGCCGTAAACAAACAGAGTGGAGTGAAATGTTAGCGTAAAAGCTCAGCGTGACACCGAAACTCCCATCACGGTGACACCGAGGCTCTCCTGACCGTGACACTTATACATCTGACACCATAATATTAACACTCCCTTCACCGTGACTCCGAAACTTCCCTTTCTGTGACACCGATACAACCCTCTCTGTTACACTGATACACACCTCTCCGTGACAACAACAATCCCCACACTGTGAAACTGACTCACCTGACACCGTGACACCGACACAGAACACACCTGACGCCGACACTCTCCACACTGTGACACCGACTTACCTCACACCGTGTCACTGACACATCCGTTATTATCACTCTCAGTATCACTGACTCGTCAGTCTCGAATCACCTGCGAACAAAACCATCAGAGACTTTGGGTAGATCATCAAGAGATGAACAGGACCGAACGCCAATGTCAGCAGCGACTCCATGAATTGAACTCAACCCTCGAATCCAGGACATCCGAGAATTCGCGCCTGGATCTCTCCCGGAGAACCTGTCTGAAGAATCTTTCCGCCCTGAACAACAACGTATCGAATCTGGAAAACAACATTTCCGTCCTCAACTACAATCTCTCAGAGCTGAATAAAACGCACAACAATCTCCGCCATCAATTCAAACAGCTCGAAATGAAGGAGAGAATCATCACCGAAAGACAAGCTCTGATGTGCCAATACTTCACCAGCATAAGAGGTGAAAGAACATCTCCCGCTTCTCCTGCTTCTCATCACGGGGGGGGGGGGGGTGCTCAGAGAGGGATAGGGTGGAGGTGGAGATGTCCACCTCGGGAGTGTCATACTCCGGGAGTGGGTGATGGGTCGGAGTGGAGGGAGATTCACTCTGCGTCTGACCCCGGGAGTGTGTGATGAGACGGTGTCGAGGGAAATTCACTCTGTGTCTGATCCCGGGAGTTAGTGATGTGACGGTGCGAAGGGAGCTTCACTCTGTGTTTGACCCCGGAAGTGTGTGAAGGGATGGTGTGGAGGGAGATTTACTCTGTGTCTGACCCCGGGACTGTGTGATGGGACGGTGTGGAGGGAGCTTCACACTATGTCTTCCCCCGGGAGTGTGTGATGGGACGGTGTGGAGAGAGTTTCTCTCTGTGTCTGACCCCGGTAGAGTGTGTTGGGATGCTGTGAAGGGAGATGCACTCTGTGTCTGACCCCGGGAGTGTGTGATGTGACGCTGTGGAGGGAGATTCACTCTGTGTCTGACCCCGGGAGTGTGTGATGGGACGGAGTGAGGAAGGATCACTCTATGTCTGACCCCGGGAGTGTGTGATGGGACGGTGTGGAGGAAGTTTCACTCTGTGTCTGGCTGCACGAGTGCGTGATGGGACGGTGTGATAGCAGCGACGCCTGCTGTCTGAATCAGGGATAGGACGTTGTGGAGGGACGTTGACATTTTTCTGATCCCATTCGTTGCAATGGGAGTAATGGAGAGAGATTTACTGTTTATTTTTATTCCTGATTTGCAGAGAAAACGTGTCCTCAGCACTGGATTGAAAATGAAGATCGTTGTTATTTCACATTCACATTGGAGAAATCTTATGACGGGGCGAGGGAACATTGTTCAAACTTTGATGCAATGCTCCTCGAAATAAATTCAAGCGAGGAAGATGTAAGTGACTCCCGGGGTCAGACACAGAGTGAATTTCCCTCCACACCGTTACATCACACACTCCCGTGGTCAGACACAGAGTGAATCTCCCTCCACACCGTCCCATCACACACTCACGGGGGTAGACAGAGTGAATCTCCCTCCACACCGTCCCATCACACACACCCGCGGTCAGATACAGGGTGAATTTCCCTCCACACCGTCCCATCACACAGTCCCGGGTTCAGACACAGAGTGAATCTCCCTCCACACCGTCGCATCACACACTCCCGGGGTCAGACCCAGAGTGAATCTCCCTCCACACCGTCACATCACACACTCCCGGGGTCAGGCACAGAGTGAACCTCCCTCCACACCGTCCAATCACACACTCCCGGGGTCAGACACACAGTTTATCTCCCTCCACACCGTCCCATCACACACACCCGGGTATAGACATAGTGAGTCTCCCTCCACACCGTGCCATCACACACAACCGGGTATAGACATAGTGAATCTCCTTCCACACCGTCCCATCACACACTCCCGGGTTCAGACACAGAGTGAATCTCCGTCCACAACGTCACATCACACACTCCCGGGGTCAGACACAGAGTGAATCTCCCTCCACACCATCCCATCACACGCTCCCGGGGTCGGAAATAGAGTAAATCTCCCTCGACACCGTCCCATCACACATTCCTGGGACCAGACACTCTGTGTCCCAGCTCCTCAAGTTTTCCCGTTGTCAGACTTGGAGAGAGGCTAAACGTAACCCTCAGGTGCGACCAGCATACGTTTGTCTGATGGTCGGGGTTCGGGTGGCTGTACTGCTTCCGGACCGGTCAAAATGAGAAATCCCGCTTGTCTGAATGTGTTGCCCGGTTACAAATCAATCCCACGAAATAACGAGCAGTTCACCATTTGCAATTAAACGATTGGGCTTTATGATTCTTCATTTGACTCCAGTGTTAGTTCAGAAAACGAAGAGAAGAAGGGCCCATTTTAGCGAAACAGTCTAATGCTCTCCTTGGAGCTCACTGTTTTCCCGTCCGTCCGTTCTCCATCGATTTCCCCCGGGTGTGGTCAGCTCCCGACCCCATTCCAAATCCGCTCAGGCCTGCAGTCTACGATTACCCCGCTCTGGCATCGTCTCTCTCCATCTTCTGACGAACAAAAGCCCGCGAGTCTCCCGCTCTCGGGTACACAGGAAAGAAAACCCCACCCATCATGGAACGCCGCACATTCCAAAGCCCCCGTTATCTCTCGTCATTACACAAACACACTGCTGCTACAGAGAAACCATTACATTAGCAGTGAAACATTTCCCAGGGCGCTACATGCATATTAATCGAAGGGATTTAATTTCACAGGATTTTGTTTCCACCAGTGTCGCCCATCCATTCGTTACTTACTGGATTGGAAAATGCGGAGACGGGTGAGGTTGGGAGTGTTACATTTCCGTGGTGTGGGAGTGACACGAGACAGTGCAGAAAGTGTTTGGGAGTGGATTAAGTTTGGAGACTGACAGATGGCCGTGGGGGGAGAGTAGGACTGTGGGATTAGCTTGTTGAAGGATGCAGTGTTGTCGGGATTGATTTGGGAACTGACTCGCGATATCATGCGATTACTTTAGAGGCTGGCTAGTGGCTGTGTGGAGAGCGCGGAATCATGAGATTAGATTAGCGGCTGACTAGGGGCTGTGGGGAGAGCGCAGTATCATGAGATTAGTTCAGAGGCTAACGGGGATGTGGGGAGAGCGCGGTATCATGAGATTAGTTTTGAGGCTGACTAGGGGCGATGGGGAGAGGGCGGTATTATGAGATTAGTGTAGAGGCTGACTGGGGCTGTGGAGAGAACGCGGTATCATGAGATTAGTTTAGAGGCTGACTAGAGGCGATGGGGAGAGGGCGGTATCATGAGATTAGTGTAGAGGCTGACTAGGGGCTGTGGAGAGAACGCGGTCTCATGAGATTAGTTTAGAGGCTGACTAGGGGCTGTGGAGAGAATGCGGTATCATGAGATTAGTTTAGAGGCTGACTAGGGGCGATGGGGAGAGCGCGATATCATGAGATTAGTTTAGAGGCTGACTAGGGGCTGTGGAAAGAGCGCGGTATCATGAGATTAGTTCAGAGGCTGACTAGGGGATGTGGAAAGAGCGCGGTATCATGAGATTAGTTCAGAGGCTGATTAGGGGATGTGGGGAGACTGCGGTATCATGAGATTAGTTTAGAGGCTGACTAGGGGCGATGGGGAGAGCGCGGTATCATGAGATTAGTTCAGAGGCTGACTAGGGCCTGTGGGGAGAGTGCGGTATCATGAGATTAGTTTAGAGGCTGACTAGGGGCGATGGGGAGACTGCGGTATCATGAGATTAGTTTAGAGGCTGACTAGGGGCGATGGGGAGACTGCGGTATCATGAGATTAGTTCAGACGCTGACTCGGGGCTGTGGGGAGAGCGCGGTATCATGAGATTAGTTCAGAGGCTAACTAGGGGCTATGGGGAGACTGCGGTATCATGAGATTAGTTCAGAGGCTGGCCGGGGTCTGTGGGGAGAGCGCGGTATCATGAGATTAGTTTTGAGGCCGACTACGGGCTGTGGGGAGAGCGCGGTATCAAAGGATAAGTTTTGAGGCTGACTAGGGGCTGTGGGGAGAGCGGTGATTACCAAGATTAGTTTGGCGACGGTTTCCGGTTTGCTGGATCTGTTTTGCCTCTATTGGAATTGTCTAACTCTCGTTCACAGGAATGTGGACTCTGATCTTCTGTACAAGATGTTCTCTAAATGGCACACCTGCAGAGAGTGCAACTTGCACTCACGGGGTTACAGTTGTAACAGTACATACAGATTCATCTGTGAGAAGTCGGCACATTTATACCCGGATATTCCTGAAGAGATCCAAGGTCTCTGTCAACAGCCTGTCGGGCCGACTTCAATCAAGTGACTTCACCCCACTACTCCCATTCAATCTATCGCACTCTTACTGTCCCATCCTTTCATCCCCTACCACCCTCTTCCCCTCCTTCCTAGCCCAGTCTCTTCCTCTACTGGTATCCCCATTCTCCCCCACTACTCTCCTTCTCCGCTCTGATCCATACCTCCCATCTCTGCCACTCACCCGGCTCCCCCCATTTTCCCCTTTCTATTCCATTTATCTTTTCCCCTCTTTCTCTCGAACTTATTCCCTTTCCACCACCCTCCCCCTTGGACACCATTCTCTGTATCTCCTCTCTCCGTACTTTCCACACACTGGCTCTCAGTTCCCCATCCCAGACTGCGCCTCTCCTGTCTTCATACCCACGCTCCAAGGAATGCAGACTCATGTTCCTGCCTTTTCCCCGGAACTCAGACAGTCGAGTCCCGGCAACATCCTCGTACATCTCCTCCAGCACTCTTTCCAGCTCAGTGGCATCTTTCCTACAGGAGGGCGATGAGAACCAAACACCACCCTCCATGTGCGGCCTCACCGACGCCTTGTACAACTTCAACGTGACCTCGGTACGGTGCAATGATGTAAAATTAACGTAAATTTGGAGAATTAATAAAAGCGGCAACAAAGTTTAATACTGAGGGAGTGCTTAAATGTTCAGGGGGCGTTCGCAAACTGATGGCGGAAGGGAAGCAACTGTTTGTAAATTGTTGAGGTTAACGGGCTCCTGTACCCCCTCCCCGATGGTACCGATGAGCACAGGGCATTTCCCGGCTGGAGGGGGTCCTCGCTGATGGATGCGGTCTTCCCGATGTATTCCTTCTTGAACTTGTCCTCGATGGAAGGGAGGGTTGTGCCCGTGATGGGGTTGGCTGAGCCTAGAACCCGCTGCAGCCTCTGGAGACCCTCTGCGTTGCAGCCTCCACACCAGGCGGCGAGGCGACAAGTCAGAACACTCTCCACAGTACATCCGGAGAAATTCGCGAGTCTTCAATGACAGACCACATCCCCTCAAACCCCTAACCTTGTAATCCACTCTGTACCGAGAGAGATATGGATGGTGGAGAAGGCAAGGGCCGGGTTGAGTCCGGAATACACTCCGGTTCAGACTCGAAATAAACAAGACCACAGTGATGAAATCCAAAGATAAATTCACAAACAGCAGTACAGGAAATGGATCCCGTACGGTTGAGCACTGAGAGATCGGCGCGAGGCCTTCACCGACAGACCTTCCATGAAGGATCATTGGCAGACAATAATTGGCAATCTGAGTCTTAAGGGGAAAGTGACAGCCAACTACTCTCCGAGGAATGGGGGTGTTGAAACCTGGATGCCAGAAGCTGTTCTATCAGGAACATGACTCGTTCTTCGTGTCACATGAATGTGTTGTGCCCAGTGTAGACCCTCTGAGATGCTGATACCCAATATCCCAGGAACTTGAAATTCGATCATATCACAGAATGGTAGAATTAAGCCATTTGCTCCATCGGGTCAGTCCACCATTTGTTTATGGCTGATCAACCATCATTCCCAATGTCCAGTCTTCGCTCCATTCTCTTCATGCTCTGTCTGGTCAGGAATCTATCACTCTGAAATATGCCCCGTAGCTTCTCGTCCACAGCCGCCTGTAACAACGAATTCCACAGATTCACCCGTCCCTGGCAAAGTAAGTTCCTTTGAAAAAAAGAGGTGCAGAATTTGATGGAAAGAACAGCTCTCCAACTGTTAAGCAAGGGGGTGGATCGATCATGTTTGTTTCGCAGCCAGTGACAACAGGAAAAGTTTCACTGGTAGACAGAAGAATGCATTCAATTAAATTCCAGTGAATTCTGGAAGCAAACATCACACCGTCTGTAAAAATGCTGAAGATGAAAAGAGGACGGCTTCAACAACAGGATAATCATCTGAAACACATCCTATACTCAGAGTCCACAATGGACTACTTCAAGAGGCGCAATCTGAATGTTTTGCGATGGCCTTCACTGTCCCCCGACCTAAAAATATCGACAATCTGTGGATAGACCTCAAAAGAGCAGTGCATGCAAGACGGGCAAAGAATCTGGTAGAACTAGAAGTTCTTTGCACGGAAGAATGTGTGAAAATTCCCCCAAACAAGAATTGAACGACTCTTAGCTGGCTACAGAAAGCCTTTATAAGGTGTGACACTTGCCAAAGTGGGTTTTACTAAGTACTGACCGTGCAGGGTGCCCAAACTTTTGCTTCGGGCCCTTTTCCTTTTTTTGTTATTTCGAAACTGTAAAAGATGGAAATTTTAAGAAAGGTACTCTTGCTTAAAATATTAAAGAAATGCGTCATCTTTAACAGTATGCTTTTTGGAATTCAGGTCCTCTATTACTCGCTTAGCTATTCACAGTATCAAAACTTTTGACTGGGGTGCCCAAACTTTTGCATGTCACTGTCAGGACAAACTGTTGGTAGGTTTGTTTTCAGTTTATTTATTGTTTCCTTCTTTATAATTGCACAGTTAGAACAGTAGGCATGCCTGGCAGGAGAGTTGAATGCTCCTCTTGCAGGATCTGGGACGGCAGGGAGACCTTCAGTGTCTCCGACAACCTCGCCTCTGACAATTGCATCCGGATGCAGATTCCAACGCTCTGATTTATGGAGTTGGAACTGCTACTGGATGAACTCAGGGTCATTCGGGAAGGTGGGGGGGATGGTCGAGAGACATATTGGGAGGAGGGTAAACCCCATATGCAGTTCACAGGAAACTGGGTGACAGTCAGGAGGTTGAAAGGTGTTAACCAGCTAGACACACTGTAGAGTACCCCTGTGTCCAACTGGCTTAATAACAGGTTTCCCACTTTCTATACGTCTGGGTGGGGGAGACGGGTGGAAATGACCGAGAAGAGGAAAGTCTCACAGATCCAGTCTCTGGCACCGAGATTGTCTCTGTGCTTAAGAAGGGAAGGCGAGATGAAACAAGCTGTGGTTATCGGCGACTCCTAGTTTGGGGAAATTAACCGTGGTTTTCTGTTTAGGATAGAGATTCCTGCATGGTATTTTGGCTCCCGCGTGCCAGGGTAGCGACCTCTCCGATCCGGTCCTTAACAATCTCAAGTGGGAGGGTGAGCGGGCAAAATTCTGCACGGGCTGGTATCGCCAGAAATAGGAGGGTAATAGAGATCAACACGTGGCTAAGGTGTTGGGGTGAGAATGAGGGCATCAGATAGTTGGATCACTGGGGCTTCTAAGGAAGGTGAGAACTGTGCATAAGAGAGCGTTTCAATCCAATCCGAGTTTAATTGTCATTCAACCATAAATCAGTAAAAATGCATCAGGAAAAATAGAAAGCACACGGTGAATATCAGTATTTATACGATCACACAATTTAGACTGTATATACATTCACATGTATGCAAATACATTTATGCAAATCTGAAGTCGACCATAACAGAGCTTGTCTTCTGCAGAGCGAACACTGGGGGGCAGCACAGACTGCTGCCTGGAGGCCGCAATACACCGCTCCGCGTTGCGCCGCTCCTTCATTTTCTCCGCCAGCGGGCGACTCTCTCAGTTTACACCTGAACCGAAGTAGAAGTAATATCCCAGCGTGAGTTTCGCCATTAGAAAGGGGGAGTGGTGGGTTTAAACTTCAGTCGGGTTCTGAAACAAGATTCTGATAACAGATAGTGAAGTGGTTGTTGTGAAAGATGTTGTTCAGACCTCAGACAAAGTCAGGAAGGAAAAGGTTGAGCCTGCTGGGACTCATGTTATGAGATGGGTCCATTTCCATGCAGGAAGTATTGTATGAAAGGAAGATGAGCTCAGGGCAGGGCCCAACGCCTGGAAGCATGATATTATAGCAATTAGTGAAAGTTGGTTGCAGGAACGGCAGGACCGTTAGTTCATCATTCCCGGTATCTGCTGTTTTAGTCGTACTAGTACGGGGATAATTCAAGGGCTACGGTTATATTGAACTAGTCGTTGAATATATGACGGCAATGGTCAGTTAGGACAGAAAGGAGAACTCGTCCACGTGTGGACTTAAGGTTGGAGCTGAGGTATAAAAAGGAATGAACTCATTCATGAGGCAACAGTCCTAGGAGTTTAGAGGAACAAACCTGTAAGAGGTCGCAGACTGTTGTAAGAAGCATATCGCTGTGATATTCGGTGATTTTACTTCTCTGTATTGACTGTGAGTCCCATACTGTGAAAGGACCAGTGGGACAGTTTGTCAAGCGTTTGGAAGAAAGTTGTCCGAATCAGGACGTATAAAGTCCCATCGAGGGAGTGCAATACTTGTTCTCCTACTGCGGAATGGGTCAGGGCAAGGGACAGAAGTTTGTGTAGGGGACCCCTTTGCATCCAGTGATGGTGATGCCATTAGCGACAAGGTCATTATAGAAAAGGATAAGTGTGACGTTGAGTTTAGTTTCCGAATTTGAGGAAGACCAGCTTTATTGGGGTCAGGAGTGATCTGCCAAGTGTGGATCCGGCCAGGCTGTTTTCTGCTGTTCATCGCAAGTTGGAGCGGAAGCGCTGTTCAGCCTCAGTGTAGAGTGGAAAGGACCAGACCGTGAATCGATGGAGGCGTTGAAGGAGAGTGCGACTTCAGTGAACAAGATTGGTGTGCCGAGGAACCGACCGACAAAGTAGATTAGGATTGGGACTGGGCTTAACGTTTCGAGTTCCCTGATAGATTTCTGGTCGCCCCGTTACAGGAAGAGTGTGGGTGTCTTTCGAGATGATACAGAAGGGATTCACTAGGATGCTGCCACGAATCGATAGCACAATCTGTAAGCAGAGGTCAGAATTTTTTTGCTTCTTTGCTCTGGAGCGGCGAAGGCTGAGAGGCGTCAGGACAGAATGCGGAATGAGAAATGCATGACCATGCTCATGGGGCTACATTATAGGCCAGCCAACAATCCACTCGGATAGAGTTTGATGGTGTGATTGTGAAGGGAGGATCTGAAGCCAATGTGGGAAACGCGAGTGTGTGATTTGACGGGGAAGAGGGAGCTTCGCTCAGTGTCTGTACAAGGGAACTTATACAGATTAAAGAGGAGCAGGTGCTTTCTGTCTTGAGGCAAATCAGAGCAGAAAAATCCCCAGAACCTGATAGGGTTTTCCCTTGGACCTTGAGAGAGACTAGTGTTGAAATTGCAGGGGCCCTGGCAGAAATATTTAGAATGTCGATATCCACGGGTCAGGTGCCGGAGGATTGGAGGATAGCTCATGTAGTTCCGTTGTTTAAAAAAAGGCTCAAAAAGTAAACCAGGAAATTATAGGCCGGTAAGTTTGACATCGGTAGTAGGTAAATTATTGGAAGGAATACGAAGAGATAGGATCTACAAGTATTTGAATAGACAGGTGCATATTAGAAACAGTCAGCATGGCTTTGTGCGTGGTACGTCATGCTTAACCAATCTATTAGTGTTTTTCGAGGAAGTTACCAGGAAAGTGGATGAAGGGAAGGCAGTGGATATTGTATACATGAACTTCAGTAAGGCCGTTGACAAGATCCCGCATGGGAGGTTAGTTAGGAAGATTCAATCGCTAGGTATACATGGTGAGGTAGTAAATTAGATTAGAAATTGGCTCAATAGAAGAAGCCAGAGAGTGGTAGTGGAGGATTGCTGCTCTGAGTGGAGGCCTGTGACCAGTGGTGTGCCACAGGGATCAGTGCTGGGTCCATTGTTATTTGTCATCTATATCAATGATTTGGATGATAATGTGGCAAATTGGATCAGCAAATTTGCTTATGATACAAAGATTGGAGGTATAGTGGACAGTGAAGAAGGTTTTGAAAGCTTGCAGAGGGATTGAAGCCAGTTAGAAGAGAGGGCTGAAAGATGGCAGATGGTGTTTAATGCTGATAAGTGTGAGGTGCTACATTTTGGTGGGACTAATCAAAATAGGACATACATGGTAAATGGTAGGGCATTGAGGAATGCAGTTGAACAGAGTGATCTAAGAATAATGGTGCATAGTTCCCTGAAGTTGGAATCTCATGTGGATAGGGTGGTGAAGAAAACTTTTGGTATGCTGGCCTTTATAAATCAGAGCATTGAGTATAGGAGTTGGGATGTAATGTTAAAATTGTACAAGGCCTTGGTGAGGTTAAATTTGGAGTATTGTGTACAGTTCTGTTCACCGAATGATAGGAAAGATGTCAACCAAATAGGAGATTTACTAGAATATTTCCTGAGTTTCAGCACCTAAGTCACAGGGAAAGGTTGAACAAGTTATGTCTTTATTCTTTGGAGCGTAGAAGGTTGAGGGGGGACTTGATAGAGGCATTTAAAATTATGAGGGGGATAGATAGAGTTGATGAGGATAGGCTTTTTCTATTGAGAGTAGGGGAGATTCAAACAAGGGGACATGAGTTGAAAGTTAGGGGGCAAAAGTGTAGGGGCAACAAGAGGGGAAATTTCTATACTGAGAGAGTGGTAGCTATGTGGAACGAGCTTCCAGTAGAAATGGTATAGGCAGGTTCGATATTGTCATTTAAAGAAATGACAATATGGACAGGAAAGAAATGGAGGGTTATGGGCTGAGAGCAGGTCGGTGGGACTAGGTAAGAGTGAGCGTTAGGCACGGACTAGAAGGGCTGAGATGGCCTGTTTCCCTGCTGTAATTGTTATATGGTTTTATGGTTATATCTCTCGTTACAAAACGTATTAGAGCGTTAGGAGTTTGAGGGGATGTGGTCTGACATTGAAGACTCGCGAATTTCTCAGGATGGACTGTAGAGAGCGTTCTGGCCTGTCGCATCGCCGCCTGGTGTGGAGGCTGCAACGCAGAGGGTCGCCAGAGGCTGCAGAGGGTTCTAGACTCAGCCAACCCCTTCACGGGCACAACCCTCCCCTCCATCGAGGACATGTTCAAGAAGGAATGGCTCGGGAAGACCACATCCATCAGCGAGGACCCCCTCCAGCCTGGAAATTCCCTGTGCTCATCGGTACCATCGGGGATGGGGTACAGGAGCCTGAAAACTCAACAATTTGCAAGCAGTTGCTTCCCCTCCGCCATCAGTTTGAGAACTCTCCCGGAACACTGAAACACTCCCTGGGTAATCACTTATTTTTGCAGTATTTATTAACTTCCCCGATTTACGATAATTTTACATCTTTGCACCGCATTGAGTCACGTTGTAGTTGCAGGAAAGGTCGGTTCGGCCCCGCTTGGAGGGCGGTGTTCAGTTCTGGTCACCGCATGGAGTCACGTTGTAGTTGCAGAAAAGGTCGGTTCGGCCCCGCTTGGGGGGCGGTGTTCAGGTCTGCTCACCGCATTGAGTCACGTTGTAGTTGCAGGAAAGGTCGGTTCGGCCCCGCTTGGGGGGCGGTGTTCAGGTCTGGTCACCGCATTGAGTCACGTTGTAGTTGCAGGAAAGGTCGGTTCGGCCCCGCTTGGGGGGCGGTGTTCAGGTCTGGTCACCGCATTGAGTCACGTTGTAGTTGCAGGAAAGGTCGGTGAGGCCCCGCTTGGAGGGCGGTGTTCAGTTCTGGTCACCGCATTGAGTCACGTTGTAGTTGCAGGAAAGGTCGCTGAGGCCCCGCTTGGAAGTTCTGGTCACCGCATTGAGTCACGTTGTAGTTGCAGGAAAGGTCGGTGAGGCCCCGCTTGGAGGGCGGTGTTCAGTTCTGGTCACCGCATTGAGTCACGTTGTAGTTGCAGGAAATGTCGGTGAGGTCCCGCTTGGAGGGCGGTGTTCAGTTCTGGTCACCGCATTGAGTCACGTTGTAGTTGCAGGAAAGGTCGCTGAGGCCCCGCTTGGAAGTTCTGGTCACCGCATTGAGTCACGTTGTAGTTGCAGGAAAGGTCGGTGAGGCCCCGCTTGGAGGGCGGTGTTCAGGTCTGGTCACCGCATTGAGTCACGTTGTAGTTGCAGGAAAGGTCGGTGAGGCCCCGCTTGGAGGGCGGTGTTCAGGTCTGGTCGCCCTCCTGTAGGAAAGACGCCACTGAGATGGAAGGAGTGCGGTGGGAGATTTACGAGGATGTTGCCGGGTCTCGAGGGTCTGAGTTATGGAGAGAAGACAAGAAGGATGGGACTTTGTTCTTTGGAGCGTGGGTATGAAGCCAGGGGAGGCACAGATAGGGTGAATACAGAGCTTTTTTCCCCCTTGGCTGGGGCATCGAGAGCTAGTATGCACAGCATGGAGGTGAGAGTGGGTGGTGAGAACGGAGAGAGGAGAAGCAGGGACTGGGGTAAGTGACAGAGATAAATGGGGAGAAGCGGAAAGAGTTTGTGAGAAGAAGGGCAGTGTGAAAAGAGGAGTGAGGAAACTCATATTCGTTGTTTCGATAACTTCCGGCTTCTGTCCAAGTGGGCGGGTCAGCATTTTCACTCATCCTTTGCCGCTAAAGCTAGGGGAGTCTCCATTCTTATTAACTCAAATATTCCTTTTGAACTCCATAATAAAATATCGGACACAAATGGCCGTTTTATTATTGTTTCTGGTAAACTATATAACACTAAAGTTGCACTAGCAAACCTGTATGCCCCCAACATTGATGATGTTAACGTTTTTGAACGGTTTTTTTCCTCACTACCAGACTTAAACTCATACTCTCTTATATTGGGTGGTGACTTTAACTGTTGGTTGGATCCTAAACTGGACCGATCGTCCTCTGTTACCAGATCACCTACCAAATCTGCCTTAGCTATTCAGTCGTTTCTCTCTAATTTTGGTATCTCTGATATATGGCGTTTCCTCCATCCTACGGAGAGAGATTATTCCTTTTTCTCACATGTTCACCATACCTTCACTAGAATTGACTATTTCCTACTCGATAACCAACTTATCCCATTTGCCCACACTTGTGACTATCAGAGTACTGATTTCTGACCATGCCCCAATTACCCTCTCTCTGAACTTTCCCGGTCTCCCTCAGAGGAACAAACACTGGCGGTTCGATTCAACTTTATTATCGGATGATGATTTCGTAAAATTTATTAAAGACCATATAACCTTCTATTTTCACACTAATACATCACCTCAAGTGCCATCCCAGATTGTCTGGGATGCCATGAAAGTATATTTGAGGGGTCAAATAATCTCTTACACAGCAAATCTCAATAGAAGATCCCGTGCAGATCGAGCAGACCTCATTAAGCAGATTAAAGATGTGGATCAATTATATGCCCAAACTAAGAACCCTGAATTATACAAGAAGCGCGTTGAACTCCAAACTAAATTTAACCTTCTGTCCACTCAACCTGTCGAACGCCAACTTCTCGAAAGCAAGAGCCGCTTTTACATTCATGGGGATAAGTCTGGTAAATTCCTAGCCAATCAGCTGAGGCGTTCTAAAGCCAAACAACATATTACAAAGATCCGGAAGGAGAACGGAGACTTTACATCGGATCATTTAGAAATTAATGACGCATTTAAAAATTTTTATTCTCGGCTTTATTCCTCTGAATCTTTGAATTACAATATCTCTGTGGATCAATTTTTACAGAATCTGAATATCCCCTCACTTTCATCTGATTTCAAAGCCAAACTTAATGCGCCTATATCACTAGAAGAAATATCTTTTGCAATTTCTGCACTGTCCTCAGGGAAATCTCCTGGATCTGATGGGTTCCCTGTGGAAGTTCTCCTCACTTCTTTCTCCTCAGTTACTTTCAGTATTATCTGATTCGTTTAACTACGGCAAATTGCCACCCTCTTTCAATGAGGCATCTATTATTCTTCTTTTAAAAAAGGGCAAAGCCCCAACAGAGTGTTCCTCGTACAGGCCGATCTCTCTGCTCAATGTTGATGTAAAGATCTTAGCTAAAGTGTTGGCTCATAGATTAGAAACCGTTATTCCCTCCATTATCTCTGATGACCAAACAGACTTTATTAAAAACCGTCTCCCTTTTTTTTTAACATTCGGCGTCTATTTAATATTTTATACTCAGTTCCAACTGGTACTCCGTAATGTGTTATCTCCCTTGATGCGGAGAAAGCATTTGATCGTATAGAGTGGAACTACCTTTTTGCAGTCTTAGAAATATTTGACCTCGGCCAAAGTTTCATCTCTTGGATCCGATTGCTGTCCCTGTGTACTACTGCTTCTGTTCTAACTAACTTTCAGAAATCCCAAGTATTCAATCTCAAACGTGGCACCCGTCAGGGATGCCCCTTAAGTCCCTTTCTCTTTGATTTGGCTATAGAACCTCTGGCGATAGCATTTCGAAAATGTCCTGAACTGACCGGGATTTGGAGAGGGGGTGTTGAACATAAAGTCTCTCTCTATGCTGATGACTTACTACTCTTTCTCTCATATCCGTCTACATCCTTACCTCTAATGTTTTCACTTCTTGACCAGTTTAGCCAGATCTCTGGCTATAAACTCAACTTACATAAGAGTGAACTTTTCCCAATTAATAAAGAAGCACAAGAACTAATATTTCGAGATCTCCCTTTTAAAGTAGTCCATAATCAATTTACTTATCTTGGAATTACAGTCACAAGGAAGTTTAAAGATCTCTTTCGTGAAAACTTTGTCAATCTTTCATATGCTATAAAACAGTGTCTGGTACAATGATCACCTCTATCTATGTACTTGGTAGGTCGTATCAATGTTGTCAAAATGTATGTTCTCCGCAAATTCTTCCCAATTTTTATTCCTAAATCTTTTTTTGATTCCTTAGACTCTATTATTTTGTCATATCTGTGGCAGAATAAGCGCTCTAGAATTAATAAAATCCACCTCCAAAAATCTAAAAAAGAGGGTGGCATGGCTTTACCTAACTTTCGCTTATATTACTGGGCAGCTAATATACGTTGTGCTGCCTTCTGGCCTTTCTTCCACGGTCAACCCGAGTTCCCTAACTGGGTGGCAATGGAGTTGAGCTCCACTAAAGAATTATCTATATCTGCACTTCTTGGCTCTGCACTCCCTAGCAGTCTGCCCAGATCAATAGCTAATCCTCTGGTTAGACACACTTTGCGTATATGGGCTCAGTTCAGGAAAAGCTATGGTTTCCAGGGGTTTTCCATTTCTAGCCCTGTCGCACATAATCACCTTTTTTTACCTACCACGTTCGATTCAGCATTCCATGTTTGGTACAGGAAGGGCATTAGACATGTTGAAGATCTCTTCATTGATAATCGCTTCGCTTCTTTTCAACAGCTCTCTGTTAAGTTCAACCTGCCTAACGCTCACTTTTTCAGGTATCTCCAAATCCGACACTTTACTGCTCCTTTAATTCCTAACTTTCCTGAAGTGCCTGCGAAAAATGCTATGGACCTATTTCTTTCCATTAATCCACTAGGTAAAGGTTTAATTTCAATTATCCAAGATAAACTAGCAGCCTTACGACGGGCCCCTGTGGATAAAATTAAAATGGCCTGGGAGCAGGATTTAAATATCTCCTTATCCGAGGAGAGCTGGGACTCAGTTCCCAAATCGGTCAACTCAACCTCCCTTTGTGCTTGCCATTGTTTCTTACAGTTTAAGATTGTTCATAGAGCCCATATGTCTAAATCTAAACTATCTCGATTCTACCCTGGCATTAGTCCGCTCTGTGATAAATGCAAGAGGGGCGTGGCCTCTCTCATCCATATGTACTGGTTCTGTCCAAGCTTGGAGAAATTCTGCAAAGATGTCTTCACTACATTATCGGGTATTCTGTATCAGCACCTAGAACCTAAACCCTTAATTGCTCTGTTCGGTTTTTGGGGCGAGACAGATTTATGTCTGGGTCCGACCAAATGCCGAATACTATCCTTTGCCTCTCTCCTGGCGAGACGCTTGATCCTCCTTAGATGGAGAGATGTTGCCCCGCCCACTCATGCGCAATGGCTTAACGACATTTTGGCCTGCTTGGACCTCGAAAAAAATCATTATTCAGTTCTTAATTCGGATTTAAAGTTCCATAAGGTCTGGGGGCCTTTTACCGAGTGCTTTCATAACCTTCCTCTTGACTAGGGTTTTTTTTTCTTTTCGGTCCCTTGCTTTCAGCTCCCTTTTTTTTCTGGTAGTAGGCATTATTATCCTTTGTTGCTAAGTGTATTCACAGTCTGGGAGTTTGACTGTCCTAACTTATACTCTCTATATTGTGTGGTGGTTGGTCTGGAATTGTTGTTTTTTTCTTGTGTTGTGGGGTTTGGGGAGGACACTAAGCTCACTTGTCTTTAATTTAGGTGCTTTTTTGTTAAATTCTCTTCCTTTGTAGCATATTGTTATTGTATGCTTAACCTTGCTCTGTATTAATACTCCTCATTGGGATTTGGGGATTTTAATTTTGTAAAATGTTTTGAAAAACTAATAAAAAAATTTAAAAAATAAAAAATAAAAAAAAATTGACCGATCCTTCGTTCGGTCTCCGATGCCCCACACTTTCTCGTGGATTCCAATACTTAAGCAGTGCTCACTCGTGTGTCTCTTGGTGTGTCTCCTGGTGTGTCTGAGGGGCGACTCCCCAGACCTTACTTTTGTCCCTACTCACGGGGTCTCAGGTGTCAATCAGTTTTGAATGGCTTAGCCCATCAAACCAGCCCACTCCGGCTGTCCACTGAGGAATTTTAATGAACAGAATAGTACCAAGTAAACAGCCCTCTCCGGAGCCGTGAGTCTTACAGGTGACATAATATGGTCTCTCTCCCCCGGTGTTATCTCGCCCTTATCTGAAGCAAATGTTCCAGTCCCAGTATGTTTTGTTCCTTCTCTTTCTCTCTCATTAACAGCCTGGCAACAGTAACGGTTTGTAATTCTCCCAGGGAAGGGGGACATGGGCAACCCTGCACCCTTCTGCCCATCAGAGCTGTTCATCCTTCGTAACAATACTTCTGCGATGGAAAAATAGCAAGTACGCGGTGGATATCAGTATTTATACGATCACACTGTGTTGACTGTATATACATTTACAGGTAAACACATTTTTGCACAACTGCAGTAGGCCACAACAAAGCTTGTCTTCTGCAGAGCGAACAGCGGGGGGCAGCACGGACTCATGTCTGGAGACCGCACTGCACCGCTCCGCGATGCGCCGCTCCTTCATTATCTCCGCCAGCGAGCAACTCTCTCAGTTTACTCCTGAACCGATGTAGAACTTATATCCCGGAGTGAGTTTTGCCATTAGAAAGGGGGAGTGGTGGGGTTTACATTGGAGTAGGGTTTTGGAACAAGAAACCCATAACAGACAGTGGAGTGGTTGTTGAGACAGATGTTGTTCAGACCCCAGACAAAGTCAGGAAGCAAAAAGCTGAGCCTGCTGGGACTCATGATCTGAGCTGCGTACATTGCAATGCAGAAATTATTGTACAAAAGGAAGATGAGCTCAGGGCAGGGCCCAACGCCTGGAAGAATAATATTTAACCAACAGTGAGACTTAGCTGCAGGAAGGGCAGGACCGTTAGTTCAGCAGTCCCGGTATCTTCAGTTTTAGTTGTACTAGTACGGGGATAATTCAAGGGAAACGTGTGGGATTTCTAGTTGTTGAATATATCACGGCAATGGTCAGTTAGGACAGAATTGAGAACTCGTCCAGGTGAGGCTTTAAGGGTGGAGCTGAGGAATAAGAAAGGAATGAACACTTTCATGGGGCAACATGATCGACCAGCTAACAGTCCTGGGTGCTTAGAGGAACAAACCTGTAAAGAGGTCGCACTGTTGCATGAAACATATCGCTGTGATCTTGGATGATTTTAGCAGGTATTGACTGTGAGTCCCATACTGTGGAAGGACCAGTGGGATAGTTAGTCAAGCGTTTGGAAGAAAGTTGCCTTAATCAGTACGTATTAAGTATCAACGAGGAAGTGCAATACTTGATCTACTGAAGAATGGGACAAGGCAATTTACTAGGATGTTACCTGGGTTTCAGCACTTAAGTTACAGAGAAAGGTTGAACAAGTTAGGTCTCTATTCATTGGAGCGTAGAAGGTTGAGGGGGGATTTGATCGAGGTATTTAAAATGTTGAGAGGGATAGATAGAGTTGACGTGAATAGGCTGTTTCCATTGAGAGTAGGGGAGATTCAAACGAGAGGACATGATTTGAGAGTTAGGGGGCAAAAGTTTAAGGGAAACACGAGGGGGTATTTCTTTACTCAGAGAGTGATAGCTGTGTGGAATGAGCTTCCTGTAGAAGTAGTAGAGGCCAGTTCAGTTGTGTCATTTAAGGTAACGTTGGATAGGTATATGGATAGGAAAGGAGTGGAGGGTTGTGGGCTGAGTGCGGGTAGGTGGGACTAGGTGAGATTAAGAGTTCGGCACGGACTAGGAGGGCCGGAATGGCCTGTTTCCGTGCTGTGATTGTTATATGGTTATATGGTTAAGGCAGGGGACAGAAGTTTGTTTAGGGGACCACTTTGCATCTAGTGATGGTGATGCCATTAGAGACAAGGTCATTATAGAAAAATATTGGTTTGACGTCTGGTTTAGTTTCCGAATTTGAGAAAGACAGACTTTATTGGCGTCAGGAGTTATCTGCCAAGTGTGGATTCGGCCAGGCTGTTTTCCGCTGTTCAGCGCAAGTTGGAGCCGAAGACGTTAGGGGTTTGAGGGGATGTGGTCTGTCATTGAAGACTCGCGAGTTTCTCCGGATGTACTGTGGAGAGCGTTCTGACTTGTCGCTTCGCCGCCTGGTGTGGGGGCTGCAACGCAGAGGGTCGCCAGAGGCTGCAGAGGGTTCTAGGCTCAGCCAACCCCATCACGGGCACAAACCTCCCCTCCATCGAGGATATGTTCAAGAAGGAATGCCTCGGGATGACCACACCCATCAGCGAGGGCTCCCTTCCGCAGGGAAATTACCTGTTCCCATCGGTACCGTCTGGGAGGGGTTACAGGCGCCTGTAAACTCAACAATTTACAAGCAGTTGCTTCCCCTCCGCCGTCAGTTTGAGCGCTCTCCCTAAACACTTAAACACTCCCTCGGTATTAACCTTTTTTTTGCAATATTTATTAACTTCCCCAATTTACGTTAATTTTACATCTTTGCACCGCACTGAAGTCACGTTGTAGTTTCAGGAAAGGTCGGTGAGGCCCCGCTGGGAGGGCGGTGTTCAGTTTTGCTCGCACTCCAGTAGGAAAGTCGCCACTGAGATGGAAGGAGTGCAGAAGGAGATGTACGAGGATGTTGCCGGGTCTCGGGGGTCTGAGTTATGGAGAGACGACAAGAAGGATGGGACTTTGTTCTTCGGAGCGTAGGTGTAAAGCCAGGGGAGGAACAGATAGGGTGAATGTGCACATTCTTTTTCCCCTGGGTTGGGGTATCGAAAGCTCGTATGCACAGAATTGAGGAGAGAGTGGGTGGAGAAAACGGTGAGGAGAGGCATGGTGTAAAAGAGAGAGAGGGAGAGAGTGAGAGAGATGTGGAGAAGCCGAATAAGTTGGTGAGAAGAAGGGCAGAGAGAGAAGAGGAGTGAATAGGAAGGAGGAGTAAATGGAGGGAATGGGGTAGATCGGGGCGGGAGGGGAGAGAGTGGTCTAGGTGGGGAGAGGGAGAGTAGGGGGAGAATGGGGATGCGAGTAGAGGAGGAGACTGGGGTAGGAAGGAGGGGAAGAGAGGGTGGGTGGGGATGAAAGGCGGGGGGATGAGGGTGAGATAGATTGAATGCGGAGAAGTGGGGTGAAGTCATTTGATTGAATTCGGCCCCACAGGGTGTTGACAGAGACCTCGGATCTCTTCAGGAACATCCGGGTAAAAAGGTGCCGACTTCTCGCAGATGAATCTGAAATTACGTTTGCAACTGTAACTGGAAAGGTAACTCCATCCTTGCGATTCGCACTTACGGCAGGTGGGCGATCCATAGTTCAACTCGTACAGAAGATCAGAGGCCACATTCCTATCAAAGAGGTTTAGACAATTTCAACAGAGACAAACAGATCCTGCAGACAACCGGAGACCGTCGCCAAACTAATCCCACCAATCCGCGCTCTCCCCGCATCACCTTGTCAGCCTCTAAACTTATCCTATGACACCGCGCTAACCCCACAGCCCCGGGTCCATCGCCGTACTAATCCCATTATACCGCTCTCCCCTACAATCCCGAATCAGCTCCCAAATTAATCCCGCAGCACCACCCTCTCCCGACAAACCTGAATCAGTCAACAAGCTAATCCCACTGTCTCACTCTCCCCACAACCCTGTCATTCTCCAAACTGATCTGACAGACTCACTCTCTCCCCACAGATCTGTGTCAGAACTCAAACTAATCCCACTGCCGGATTTTCTCCCCACGACCTCGTTTCAGTCTCCAAACTAATCCCACTGTCCCACTCTCCCCACAACCGTGTCTTTCTCCAAAATGATCTCACTGACTCACACTCTCCCCACAGATCTGTGTCAGTCTTCAAACTAATCCCACTGACCCACTCCCACACCACAGAGCTGCAACAGTCCAAACCTCACCTGTCCGCGCATTTTCCAATCCAGTATGTTACGTATCGATAGACAGCACTGGAAACAAACTTCTGTGAAATTAAATCCCTTCAGTTAATGTTTAGAACCAGACTCTCTAAATGCATATCCATGTGAAGGGACGGTACAGAGAGGGAATCACACAGTGTCTGAGCTCGGGAGTCTGGAGTGAGCTTCATTCTGCGTCTGACCCCGGGAGTGTGTGATGGGACGGTGTGGGGGGAGATTCACTCTGTGTCTGAACCCGGGAGTGTGTGATGGGACGGTGTTGAGGGAGATTCTCACTGTGTCTGACCCCGGAGTGTGTGATGGGACGGTGTTGAGGGATTTTCACGGTGCCAAACCATGGGAGTGTGTAATGGTACAGGTGGAGGGAGCTTAACTCTGTGTCTCACCCCGGGAGTGTGTGATGAGACGTTGCCGAGGGAGACTCACTCGGTGTCTCACCTCGGGAGTGTGTGATCGGACGTTGTGGAAATTGCTTCAAACTGTGTCTCAAATCAGGAGTATTTGATGGGAAAGTGTGGAGGGAGTTTCACTGCGTGTGTCACCCCGGGAGTTCTTGATTATTGATATCTCGTCTCACGGTAAGACATACCTTTTCCTCCTCTGAATCTATTTCGAGGAGCCTCGAATCGTGTTCTGAACAATGTCCCATCGATCCATCATAAGATTTTGAGATCACGGATATGAAATAACACCGGTTCTCTTTTTTGATCCAGTTATGTGGACACGTCGTCTCTGCAACTCAAGAACAAGAAACCGTGAATCTCCCTCCATAAATCCCTTCGCATCAACAGGGATCATAAAAAGTTAAACTCCCTCCATACCGTCCAATCACATAATCCCGGGGTCAGACACAGAGTGATTCTCTCTTCACACCGTCCCGACATATACCCCCGGTGTCAGACACAGAGTAAATCTCCCTCCACACCGTCCCATCACACACTCCCGGGATCGTTGTGAAGCTCTCTCCACACCGAACCATCATAGACTTCTGGTATCAGACGCAGAACGAAGCTCAATCCACACAGTCACATCTCTCATTCCAGTAGTCAGAGAGCGAAGCCCACTTCTTCCGAGCAATCACGGAAATGTCAAACGCAGAGTGAAACTCTTTATGCATCATTTGTTCACACAATCAGTGTTAGACGCAGTGATGTCACACAGTACCCGTCCGGACGCACACGCACTCCCGGGATCAGACGGTTGGTGTCGCTGTTTCCTCACCCTCCCTTCACACTTACCTGGGTCGGACACAGAACGAAACTCCCTCGAATTCTCCACCTTCCGGTAATTCCCTCCCCATCACTTCCACCATCCCAATTTCACTCTGCCTCCTCCTCCAGATACCTAACACCTCTCTCATGGTTCCAACTGCTTCTACTGCCCATAGTGTTTTCCGCTTACAGTCCTTCTTCACCTTTCCTGCCTATCCTCTCGATGCTTCCCCTACCCCGCCACTTGATCTTTCCACTTACTGGTTTTCACCTGGTACTTAACAGCCTTCTCCTTCCCACCCACCCCCACGTTCTCTATAGGGCCCGTGCACCCGTCCCCCCTTCAGTCCTGACGAATGGTCTCGGCAATAAAACGTTGTATGTTCGTTTCCACAGAGGCTACTCGAACAGCTGAGTTCCCCAAGACTTTTATGCGTGTTCATTTGACCCCAGCATCTGCAGAGTATTATGTGTTGAAGCTCCCTCCACACCGTCCCATCACACACTCCCGGGGTCAGACACACAGTGAATCTCCCTCCACACTCCCGGGGTCAGACACAGAGTGAATCTCCCTCCACACCGGCCCGTCACACACTCCCGGAGACAGACACAAAGTGAATCTCCTTCCACACCATCCCATCAGACACTCCCGGGGTCAGACACAGTGTCAATCTCCCTCCACACCGTCCCATCAAACATTCCCGGGGTCATACACAGAGTGAATTTCCCTCCAAATCGTCCCATCACACTGTCCCGTGGTCAGACACAGAGTGAATCTCTCTCCACACCTTCCCATCACACACCCCCGGGGTCAGACACAGAGTGAATCTCCCTCCACACCGTCCCATCACACACTCCGGGGTCAAACACAGAGTGAATCTCCCTCCACTCCGACTCATCACACACTCCCGGGGTCAGACACAGAGTGAATCTCCCTCCACACCGTCCCATCACACACTCCGGGGTCAAACACAGAGTGAATCTCCCTCCACACCGTCCCATCACACATTCCCGGGGTCAGACTCTATATGTCGCTAACTCCACACCGTCCAATCACACACTCCAGGGGTCAGTCACAGAGTCAATCTCCCTCCACACCGTCCCATCACAGACTCCCGAGGTCAGACACAGTGTGAATCTCCCTGCACACCGTCCCATCACACAATCCCTGGGTCAGACACAGAGTGAATCTCCCTCCACACCCTCCCATCACGTACTCCCGGGGTCAGACACTGAGTGAATCTCGCTCCACACCGTCCCATCACACATTCCCGGGGTCAGACTCTATATGTCGCTCCCTCCACACCTTCCCATCGCACACTCCCGGCGTCAGACACCGAGTGAATCTCCCTCCACACCGTCCCATCACACACTCCCGGGGTCAGACACAGAGTGAATCTCCCTCCACACCCTCCCATCACGCACTCCCGGGGTCAGACACTGAGTGAATCTCCCTCCACACCATCCCATCACACACTCCCAGGATCAGACACAGTGTGAATCTCCCTCCACACCTTCCCATCACAGACCCCGGGGTCAAACACAGAGTAAATATCCCGTCACACCGTCCCATCACACATTCCCTGGGTAAGTGATGGAGTGAAACTCTCCACCTCCTCCCTCCCCGCCTCTCACCCCCTGTTATATGGAGCAGTTGAATCGGGGGATGTTGTCTCACCTGTTCTCCTGTTGAGGTATTTACAAATCAGAGCTTTGGTTTCTTTGATGTTTCTGTGATTCATTTCGAGCTGATTGAACTGATGACGGAGATCGTTGTGCGTTCGATTGAGCTCCGAGAGATCCGAGTTGAGGACAGTAATGTTGTTTTCGAGTTTAGTGAGGTTGTTGTTCATAGCGGAAAGATTCTTCAGACAGGTTCTCTGAGAGAGATCCAAGCGGGAGTTCTCGGATGTCCTGGATTCAAGGGTTGAGTTCAACTTGTAGACTTGTTGTTGATATTGGCGCTGGGTCCTGTTCATCTCGTAATGTTGTTCCCAAAGTCTCCGGTAGTTTCGGTCGGAGGTGATCAGAGACTGACGAGTAGGTGATACTGAGAGTGATAGTAAAGTGTGTGTCAGTGACACGGTTTGGGGTGAGTCGGTGTCAGATAAGGGGAGTGTCTGTGTCTCAGTGAGAAGTCTATCTGTGACGAGGGCTGAGAAGTGTCGATGCCGCGGTGTGGGGAGTATCGGTGTCGCACTGTGGTGCGTATTTGTGTCATACTGAGGGCTGTGCCTGTGTCACAGTGAGAGAAGTGTCGGTGTCACGGTGAACAGAGTGTCAGTGTTTCTGTGTGGGGAGTGAAAATGTCACGGAGAGGGGAGCGTCGGTGTCACAGTGAGAGGGAGTGTCCGTGTCACTGTCAGCGGGACCTTCCAGGGCATGGTGAGGGGCGTGACGATGTCCCGGTGTGGAACCTGTCGGTGTCACGGTGAGGGGCGTGATGGTGTCCCTGCTAGAGGAACATCAGTGCTACCGTGTGGATTGTGTAAGTATCACGGTTAGGGGAGTGCTGGTGTAATGGTGTGGGCTGGACGGTGTCACGGCGTTGGGAGTGTCGTTGTCACAGTGTGGGGAATGTTGGTATCACGGAGAGGGCACTGTCGATGTCACGGAGAAGGCTGTGTAGCTCTCACGGTGAAGGCTGTGTCAGAGTCACGGTGAGTGTACTGTCGTGCACGGTGTGAGGTACTGTCATAATAATGGTAACGGTCTTTTCTATGCTATGTTGAGGGTAACGTCTGTGTCTCGGTGAGGAACGTGTCGCTGTCACTGTGAGGGGCGTTTCGACGTCAGGGTGAGGGGCATGTTGGTGTCAGGGTGAGATTTTTGCGCTAACGTTTCATTCCACTCTGCTTGCTTGCGGTATGACTCCACCCGGAGACCGTTCGACTTACCATAGATCGAGAGCCCGGCCACTATCGCGATGAGGGCGAACGTAACTAGGCAGAGTAGGCAGATCTTACGGTCCGGTCTATTTCCGATGTTCTGCTTCGGCTCCTGTTTCAGCGCAACTGTAGAGAGCCCATTCAGCGTGTGTGTGAATTCAGCCGTGTCCCCCACTGGAAATCCCTCCCTCCCACCCTCCGCTGCAGGGAAGCGACCCAGGTGTCCGATCTCTCGTTGTAACACATGCCACCGAATCCCGGCAGAGTCCTGTTAATCCCCTCCGGAGGCTCCCCAACACCCTGACATCCTTCCGATAATGGGGTGACCAGAACTGTGTACAATACGCCTGATTCAGCCTAACTAGTGATTTTTTATAAAGTTGCAACGTAACTCCTTGACATTTGTACTCAATGCCCCGACTAATCAAGGCAAAAACACAGAATATTGAACAATACAGCACAGTACAGGCCCTTCGGCCCACAATGCTGTGCCGACCCTTAAACACTGCCTCCCATGTAACCCGACACATTAATTTCCTCCATATACCTGTCTAGTAGTCTCTTAAATTTTACTAGTGTATCTGCCTCCACCACTGACTCAGGCAGTGCATTCCACGCCCCAGCCACTCTCTGAGTAAAAAACCTTCCTCTAATATCCCCCTTGAACTTCCCACCCCTTACCTTCAAGCCATGTCCAGTTATATTGAACAGTGGTTCCCTGGGAAAGTGGCGCTGACTGTCCACTCTATCAATTCTTGTCAATTTCTTGTATCTTCTATCATGTATCCTCTCATCCTCCTCTCCAGAGAGTAAAGCCGTAGCTCCCTTAATCTCTGATCATAATGCATACTCTCTAAACCAGGCAGCATCCTGGTAAATCTCCTCTGTACCCCTTCCAATGCTTGCACATCCTTCCTATAGTGAGGCGACCAGATCTGGACACAGTACTCAATGTGTGGCCTAGCCAGGGTTTTATGGAGCTGCATCGTTACATCGCGACTCTTAAACTCTATCACTCGATCTATGAAAGCCAATACCCGACCAGAACTGGACACAGTACTCCAAGTGTGGCCTAAAATGCCATCGGCCTTCTTAACCATCTAATACAACTGTGCAGCCATGTTCAGGGAGCTATGAGCATGGATCGCAAGATCCTCTGCCCATCTAAAATAAAGACATGTTCGGCACAGCATTGTATTGTGCTGTAGGTTCTCTATGTTTCCATGTTCCAACAATGTTTCGGGTCTTGGCTTTGATTGTGTGTCACTTCTTTCATTTGACCTACCAAGGCCCAACATTTTAGGTTTGACCGGGTTAAAACTCCATCTGCCAGGTCTCCAAACCGTATCTGTAACTGACCTATGCCCCACTGAATTCTTGGCCAGACTTCTCCGCTCTCCACATCATTGCATACCCTTCTTGATCAGCACTTTCCCTTTTCCCCCTGTCATTTCCAACCTTCGGACACATATTTTCATTTGAAAGACTAAACGCAATATGGTACATTTACACTGAAGTCCTCTCACATTCAGTATGGTGACCTATTTGTTCTAATTTAATCTGGACTCGTCTGCGGATCAGTTGAAACACTTGCATTCAGTGGCTAGCGGTAATGGTCCCGATCTGGGAATGGAAAAGTGTTTTCACTGAATCACTTACTGTGCAATGAAGGGTTCGGAGAGCTATAATATGATTATATGCAGGTATGCCTTACGAGCCTGATTGAATTTTTGTGAGGATGTGACTAAACACATTGATGAAGGAAGGTCAGTAGATGTAGTGTATATGGATTTCAGTAAGGCATTTGATAAGGTACCCCATGCGAGGTTTATTGAGAAAGTAAGGAGGCATGGGATCTAAGGGGATATTGCTTTGTCCCAGAACTGGCTTGCCCACAGAAGGCAAGGAATGGTTGCAGACGGGTCGTATTCAGCATGGAGGTCGGTCATCTGTGGAGTGACTCAGGTATCTGTTCTGGGACCCTTTCTCTTCGTGACTTTTATAAATGAACTGGATGAGGAAGTGGATGAACGGGGTAGTACGTTTACTGATGACACAATGGTTGAGGGTCTTGTGGATAGTTGGAGAGCTGTCAGAGGTTACAGCGGGACATTGATAGGATGCAAAACCGCGCTAAGAAGTGGCAGATGGAGATCAATCCAGATAAGTGGGAGGTGGTTCATTTTGATAGGTAAATACGATAGCAGAATATCGTACTCATGGTAAGACTTTTGGCAGTGTGGAGGATCAGAGAGATCTTGGGGTCCGAGCTCTAAGCAGCTGCGGAGGTTGACTCTGTGGTTAAAAAGGCGTACGGTGCATTGACCTTCATCAATCGTGGGATGGAGTTTAGGAGCCGACAGGTAAAATTGCAGCTACAAAGGACCCTGGTCAGACCCCACTTGGAGTACTGTGCCCAGTTCTGGTCGCCTCACTACAGGAAGGACGTAGAATCCATAGAAAGGGTGCAGAGGATATTGACAAGGATGTTGCCTGGATTGGAAAGCATGCCTTATGAGAATAGGTGGAGTGAACTCGGTTTTTTCTCCTTGGAGCGACGGAAGATGAAAGGTGATTTCATAGAGGTATTCAAGATAATGAGAGGCATTGATCGTGTGGATAGTCAGAGTCTTTTCCCCAGGACTGAAATGAGAAGTAGGAGAGGGCACAGCTTTAAGGTGTTTGGAAGTAGGTACAGAGGAGATGTAAGAGTTAAGTTTTTTTTTTACGCAGAGAGTGATGAGTGCGTGGAATGGGCTGCTGGCGGCGGTGATAGAGGAGGATAAGATAGGGGCTTTCATGAGACTCATGGATGGCCTCATGGAGCTTAGAAAAATAGAGGGCGATGGTTAACTCCTATGTAGGTCTAATATAAGGACATGTCTGTCATAGCTTTGTGGGCCGAAGAGCCTGTATTGTGCTGTATGTTTTCTATGTTTCACTGTTTCTATATACATCGCAAACAGGAGAGGTCCTGCCGAATAAAGTGTCACAGTTACAGAGGGAGGCAGTACAGGCAGACGATAAGGTGCAAGGGGCCACGACGAAGTAGATCGTGAGGTCAGGAGTCCATCTGATCGTCCTAGGGGGCCTTTCGATAATCCGATAAAATGAGGCATAAGCCGTCCATGAGACTGGTGGGACGGGCTTTCGTAACTTTCTCCCCGATGGGAGGGAGTCCGGGTTGGGTGGGGGGAGGGTCTATGATTATGCTGACTACTTCACCGAGACAGCAGGAGGGAACATGTGAAATGTCCATCTTTGGTGAGAGTCAGCAGGACGGCTGATGAGGGCAGTGTAGTAGTCGTGATGTACAGGGGCTTCAATGATACATTTGTTGGGCTGCTCTGTATGATGGTGGAGCCCAGGGAGATTAGACGGACCGATTTGATTGCGGAGGACCTGAAGATATAATATACGCTGACTTTAACAAGTCCAGTGACAAGGTCGCAGGATGGAAGATGGAAGAGCGGAAGGTGGGGAGAGATGACGAAGGAAAGGAGCGGTGAGAGAGGGAGGGAGAGGGGTAGGTAGGGAGTTTGGAATACAGAGCATGGAGGAAGATGCACGATGGCGCGACACCCAGGGAGTGTTTCGGGCTAGTATGATCGGGAAGGGCTGATCAGTCACGGGTAGTAGATGTAATCTACCTAGACGTTAACAAGGTCTCAGATGGTACACTGCTCTGGAAGATGATGCTATAGGAGTCGGGAGGTCACGTTTTTGATCAACAGTGACGCCGCTCTTGTTCAGTGTTGGTCGCCCTGATGTAGGAAAGGCCACTGTGCTGGAAGGTTTACGAGGATGTTGGACTCGGGGGAGTGAGGCATGGAGAGACGTCGGGCAGGTCGGGACTTTATTCCTTGGAGAGCAGGGGTGACCTTACAGAGTTGTATAAAACCACGAGGGGCGCAGGCAGGGTGAAAGAGCACAGACGTTCCTCAGTTCCGGGTTATCGTGAATCAGAGGGCCCAGGTGAGATAGGATGGTGTGAAGGGAGATATATGAGACAGGGAGGGTGTTAGAGAGGAGGTGGTAGACAGGGATGAAAGAAGGGGAAACGGAATGGGAGGGGAGGGAACAGGGGAGGAGAGAGGGACGGAGAGTGGGGCGGAGTGGGGAGATGGGGAGAAATAAGAGCATAGGTAGGGAAGGATTTGTGGGGGATTGTTTGGGGGAGAATCGGGAACCGCGTAGAGGAGGCGTTCGGGGATGGAGAGGGCCAGAGAGAGTGGGGTGGGTAGTGTGGGACGATGGAGAAATGGTAGTCGAGCAGAGAGAAGGAGGAGAACGAGTATATTGCGGACTCGAGGGACTAATTTATGGAGAGAGGTCGGATCGGTTGGGACTTTATCCCTTGGAGCGTCGAGATGACCTTAGAGATCCGTATAAAACCAAGAGCGGTGAATGCGCACAGCTACTTTCCGTAGACCTGGAGAATCGAGGACCAGAGAGCACAGATCTAAGGTGAGAGTGGAAAGGGATTTAATTGGGGCCCGAGTGACAACCTTTTATTACCCAGCTGGTGGTCAGTCTGTGGAACGAGATGACAGAGGAAGTGGTCTAGACAGATGCATGAGAAAGTAGGACACTGGGTACTGTGTCATGTGACCCCTCCACAATGACGTCATTACTGTGAGAGGGGAAAGGGATTTAATTGTGGCCTCTAATCCGCCCCTCCCAGGGCGCAACACACCGCACCGACTATCAACGAGAGTTCCCTCCTCTTCACATCTCTCACGCGTTCCCTCCGTGTTATTCTCAAACAGGGGATCATTGGGGTCAACTGTACGTTTGCCCTGAGATCTCTCTACAGGATTGGACAAGCCACCCAAACAGGGACAAACTAACAAAGATAAAACTGACCTTGATCTGTCCGGACCCGGGGACGCCAAAGGGGTCTTATAGACAATAGACAATAGACAATAGACAATAGACAATAGGTGCAGAAGTAGACCATTCGGCCCTTCGAGCCTTCAGTATTGACGTCATTCCTGTGAACTCTGACCTGTATGTGCAGTGGTTGTCAGCCCGCCGGCTCCCGAGGCAATGGGATTATCTTGGTCCTCATCGATGCGGGGTTCCTCTTTCAGAAAGTTCAACTCTGAGTAGGTGGAGTTCAGACCGTCTGGGAGAGAGCAAATCAGACAGATAAAGAAGTGAGTGAGAGCGGTAGAGAGTGCAGTCTCCTCACCGACCCATCTCACAGCACACGGCGCTCCCTCTATACCGGTCCTCCCTGGACGCTCACTCCTCACGGAAACCTCCGCACCGTCCATCGAACGTTCACCGCCACCCCCTCCCCATCGTCTCTCCAAAGTGTTCTCTCTCTCTTATGCTCAAACAGGCAATATTTACGGTCAACTCCACGTTTGCTCTGAGATCGCTCGACAGGATTGGACACGTCAGCTAAACACAGACAAGCCGACAAAGAAACTGACCTCAATCTGTCCGGTCCCGGGCCGCCGAGAGGGTCTTGACATTAAGTTCCGCGTACGTTACATCAGGTTCAGCTGGGTACAGAACAGTGAGAGTCAGACACAGAGTGAATTTCCCTCCAAACCATCCCATCACACATCCCGGGGTCAGACACAGAGTGAAACTCCCTCCACACAGTCCCATCACACACTCCTGGGGTCAGACACAGAGTGAATCTCAATCCACACCGTCCCATCACACACTCCCGGGGTCAGACACAGAGTGAAACTCCCTCCACACAGTCCCATCACACACTCCTGGGGTCAGACACAGAGTGAATCTCAATCCACACCGTCCCATCACACACTCCCGGGGTCAGACACAGAGTGAATCTCCCTCCACCACGTCCCATCACACACTCCCGGGGTCAGACACAGAGTGAAACTCCCTCCACACAGTCCCATCACACACTCCTGGGGTCAGACACAGAGTGAATCTCAATCCACAACGTCCCATCACACACTCCTGGGGTCAGACACAGAGTGAATCTCAATCCACACCGTCCCATCACACAAACCCGGGGTCAGACACAGAGTGAAGCTCCCTCCACCACGTCCCATCACACACTCCCGGGGTCAAACAGAGTGAATCTCCCCCAACACCGTCCCATCACACACTCCCGGGTACAGACACAGAGTTAATCCCCTACACACCGACCCATCACACACTCCCGGGGACAGACACAGAGTGAATCCCCCTCCTCACCTTCCCACCACACAAACTCGGGGTCAGACAGAGTGAATCTCCCTCCACACCGTCCCACCACACAATCTCGGGGTCAGACAGAGTGAATCTCCCTCCACACCGTCCCACCACACTATCTCGGGGTCAGACAGAGTGAATCTTCCTCCACACCGTCGCACCACACAATCTCGGGGTAAGACACAGAGTGAATCCCCCTCCTCACCTTCCCACCACACAAACTCGGGGTCAGACAGAGTGAATCTCCCTCCACACCGTCCCATCACACACTCCTGGGGTCAGACACAGAGTGAATCTCCCTCCCTCCGTTTCTCTGCCCCACTCACCTGGCGAAGGAAACCGTGAGTCCGTTTTGGTGAAATTCACATTCATGTAAGTCTCTCTGCCGTCCATTCTGTCAAAGAATCTCTGCGTCTGTGAGCTCAGAAGGGGAAGTGACCGTTGTCAGAGGAAGCCCGTGTTGACAGGTGTGTCCGAGCGACACCACCAAACACCAGATGAGCAGCTGGTAAAGAGAGGAACCGAGACAGGCGGAGGATTGCAGGGAGGAGAGAGGCTGTGGGCGTCAGAGAAAGTTAGAGTTAAAATTAGAGTGGCGGGGTAGAGTAGTGGGGAGAGAGAGGGAGAGAGAGAGGGGAAATAGGTTGTTAACGGAGAGAGAGAAGGGAGGCATTAGGGACTGTGGGGAGAGTGGGAACTCAGTGCGATACAGATTGGGAATGGAGGGGGAGAAAAGGGGGAAATTTGTAGAGAAATCGCGAAGAACAACGAGAAAAGAGGGCGAGCGAACGGGTTGAACAGAGGGAGAGAAAGAATGAAAGGGACAGGAGGGGACGATATGGAGGAGAGAGAGCGATATGGAGAGGAAATGAGTGAAGGAAGGGGAGGGATGAGGGAGAAGGAATTTAGATGATGGAGGGAGAAAGGTAGCGGGTGGGGAAAGTGAGGAAATGAAAGGAAGGAGGGAAGTAGAGAAGGAGAGAAGGAGGGCAGGAATGATGAAGGAGGGAATGTCGGAGGGATTTATGTTACCCATAAAGAGCCTCCATTGTCCTAGAAATTTGCACCCCCCTCCCCGATTGGCTCCTGATTTCTCACAGCTCTTGACCATCCCCAGGGTCTCAAACCCTCTGTCCGCGAGAAACCATGGACCCAGGACAAAGCACTAAAACATCCAGCGAGATTAATGAACCTCCTCCCCTCGGAGAGAGGGGAACAGTGCCCAGTGGCGCCCTCTCTCTTTCCTTCATTAATCCGTGGCATTCTCACTCCATCTCTCTCTCTCAGCTCTCCTTCTCTCCCCATCCCCCATCGCTCTCTCTCTCTCTCTCTCTCTCTCTCTCTCTCTCTCTCTCTCTCTCTCTCTCTCTCTCTCTCTCTCTCTCTCTCTCTCTCTCTCCCCCCCATTCTATCCCCTTCCCTCCGCTGCATACGGACCCACCTTCCCCGTTACCTTACCCTACTCTTTCACACATCGGCTCCACACCGATTCTCCTCCCTAACAGCACCGCCCGTCGCCGTGACCCAAAAATGTCCCAATCCTCCCACCCACTGCACCCCGACCAGGAATCTCCCTGCATTTTCGGTCCCGTCCCTTCCGCATTTCCAGCGATGGTGGATGGGGGAGAGATTAGATAACATGTGGCCCTGGACAGCCGGCCATCTGCCTACTGCGCCCTCCTCTCTCTAAATCTCCCAATAACCGGCAACCCCCCCCCCCCTCCTTCGATGGTTTCGTCTCTCCTCGAACAACACGCTCCCTCACTTCCCGCTCTCCACCCCACCGGAACACATTCTCCCGGCGTCAGTCACAAAGTGTAGCTCCCTCCACACCGTCCCATCACAGGTCAGAAAAAATAGGCAACAGACATTTGGTGCAGGAGTAGGCTATTCGGCCCTGCGAGCAAGCACCACCATTCAATGTGATCATGGCTGATCATCGACAATCAGTACCCCATTCCTGCCTTCCCCCCATATCCCTTGACTCCGCCAACTTCATGTGCTCTATCTAACTCTTTCTTGAAAGCACCCAGAGAATTGACCTCCACTGCCTTCTGAGGCAGAGAATTCCACAGATCCACAACTCTCTGGGTGGAAAACTTTTTTTTTTCTGAAATTCTTTCTAAATGACCTACCCCTAATTCCTAAACATAACCTCTGGTTCCGGACTTCGACAACATCGGGAACACGTTTCCTGCATCTAGCGTGTCCAATCCCTTAATAAGCTTATATGTTTCAATCAGATCCCCTCTCATCCTTCTAAATTCCAGTGTTTACATGCTCAATCACTCCAATCTTTCAACATAAACAGAGTGAAGCTCCCTCCAGTCCGCCCAATCACACATTCCCCGGGTCAAACAATAAAAAAGCTTCCTCCACAACATAGTATTACGCACTCCCGGAGTGAGACACAGAGTGAAGCTCCCTCCGCACCGTCTCATTGCACACGCCGGGATCAGACTCACAGTGAATCTCCTTCCACACCGTCCAATTACACACTCCCGGGGTCAGACTCACAGTGAATCTCCTTCCACACCGTCCCATCATACACTCCCGGGGTCAGAGACAGAATGAAGTTTCCTCCACACCATCGCATCACCCTCCATACCGACCCGTTGTTTCACGTTGTTTGTCAATGAAATGTACACGTTTGCTGAGGGGTGAGGTCATAGTTTCTTAACTACCCTACCTTACAGGTCTACCTATCACATGTAGGCAGGGGAGCTAAGAAAGTTTATGGGGTGTTAGCTTTCATAATTCGATGGATATAATTTAAGAGTCGCGAGGTAATGATGCAGCTCTATAAAACTCTGGTTAGGCCACACTTGGAGTACTGTGTCCAGTTCTGGTCGCCTCAGTATGGGAAGGATGTGGAAGCACTGGAAAGGGTACAGCGGAGATTTACCACGATGATGCCTGATTTAGAGAGTATGGATTATTAACAGAGATTAAGGGAGCTAGGGCTCTTTGGAGAGAAGGAGAATGAGAGGAGACATGATAGAGGTATACAAGATATTAAGAAGAATAGATAAAGTGGACAGCCAGCGCCTCTCCCCCAGGGCACCACTGCTCAATACAAGATGTCATGGCTTTAAGGTAAGTGGTGGGAAGTTCAAGGTGGATTTTAGAAGAAGATTTTTTTAAGAGAGTACTTGGTGGGGGGAATGCACTGCCTGAGTCAGTTGTGGAGGCAGATACACTAGTGAAATTTAAGAGATCACTAGACTGGTATATGGAGGAATTTAAGTTGGGTGGTTATACGGGAGGCGGGGTTTAAAGTTCTGCACAACATTGTGGGTCGAAGGGCCTGTACTGTGCTGTACTGCTGTGTGTTCTATATTCTGTAGTTTTAAGGTGCTTGGATGGTGGTACAAGGGGTTGACGGAGAAATGCTTTTCACACAGAGAATGTGGGTTGCCACAGAGCGAGAATGCACTTCCAGTGATAGTGTTCGAGCCGGATTCAATGGGGTTTTTTAATTGTCTCTATTCATTTAGATAGGAACTTTGTTCTATGATTTTATTAATGCAATTGACCCCTACGCCTACTTACGTTTCATCTGCAAACTCTGCCACAAAGCCATCTGTTCCACTCAGCATTGAAAATCAATGTGAGAAGTAGCGGTCTCAACACAGTCCCCCTGAGTAAAACCACCCGTCACTGGCAGCCAACCGGAGAAGGCCCATCTTATTCCCACTCGCTGCCTCCTGCAGGTCAGACATTCCTCAATCCATGCCAGTGTCTTTCCGGTAACCCCATGGGATTATGTCTTGTTAAGCAACCTCATTCATGGCACTTTTCCAAATGCGTTCTGGAAATCCAGTAAATGACATCCACTGCCTGTCCTTTGTCCACCCTGCTGGTTACTTCCTCAAAGAACTCTAACAGATTTGTCGACATAATTTCCCCTGACAGAAGCCAGCTGACTTTGACTAATTTTAGCATTAGGCACCAAGTGCCTCGCAACCACAAATTTATTAATAGACTCCAACACTCTCCCAACCGCTGAGGTTAAGCTAAGAGGAAACATAGAAACCCTACAGCACAATACAGGCCCTTCAGCCCACAAAGTTATTCCGAACATATACCTACCTCAGAAATTACTAGGCTTACCCATAGACCTCTGTTTTACTAAGCTCCGTGTACCTATCTAAAAGCCTCTTAGACCACCCTACCCTATCTGCCTCCACCACCGTTGTCTGCACCCCATTCCATGCACTTACCACTCACTGAGTAAAGGAAATTACCCCTGACATCACCTCTGTACTTATTCCCCAGCATCTTAAACCTGTGTCCTCTTAGGGCAACCATTTCAGCCCTGGGGAACAGCCTCTGACGATCCACACGATCAATGCTTCTCATTATTTTGTACACCTCTATCAGGTCACCTCTCATTCTACTTCGCTTCAAGGAGAAAAGACCGAGTTCACTCAACCTATTCTCACAAGGCATGCTCCCCAATCCAGGCAAAATCCAAATCTCCTCTGCACCATTTCTGTGGCTTCCACTTTCTTCCTGTAGTGAAGCGACCAGAACTGAGCACAGTACCAAAAGCGGGTTCTGGACAGGGTCCTATATTGCTGCAACATTACCTCTCGTCTCCTAAATTCAATTCCACGATTGGTGAAGGCCAGTACACCATAACACTTCTCAACCACAAAGTCCACATGCGGGTAAGCTTTAAGTGCCCGATGGTCTCGGACTCGAAGATCCCTCTGATCCTCCACACTGCCAAGAGTCTTATCAATAATACTATATTCGGACATCATATTTGACCTACCAAAGTGAGCCACTTCACACTGATCTGGGTTAAACTCCATCTGCCACTTCTAAGCCCATTTTTTCATCCTATTAATGTCCCGCTGTAACCGCTGCCAACCCACCACACTATCCACAACACCTCCAACCTCAGTGACATGAGCAAATTTACTAATCTAACCCTCCACATACTTATCCAGGTCATTTATATTAAAAAAAATACTTAGAGTAAGGGTCCCAGAACAGATCCATGAGCACTCCACTGCAGATCGAACTCCATGCAGGATATGACCCGTCTACAACCACTGTTTGTCTTCTGTGAGCAATCTAGTTCTGCATCCACAAAGCAATGTCCCCCTTCGATCCCATGATTCCTCACTTTCTCAGCAAGACTTGCATGGGGTACCTTATCAAATTCCTTGCTGATATCCATACAGACTGTATCTACTGCTCTTCCATCATCAATGTGTTTAGTCACATCCTCAAAAAATTCAATCAGGCTCGTAAGGCACGACTTGCCCTTGACAAGGCCATGATAACTACTCCTAATCAAATTATACCCCTCCAAAAGCTCATAAATCCTGCCTCTCAGGATCTTCTCCATCAATGTGCCAACCAGTGAGGTAAGACTGAGTGGTCTATAATTTCCTTGGCTATCTATACTCCCTTTCTTGAATAACGGACCAACATCCGCAACACTTTAATCCGGAAACTCTCTCGTCCCTATTTATGATGCAAAGATCATCGCCAGAGGCTCAGCAATCTCCTCCGTCGCCTCCCAGAGTAGCCTGGGTTACGTTACTTCTGGTCCCGGCGACCTATCCAGCTCCAGCACATACACTTTCTTAATATCTACATACTCAAGCTTTTAGGCCTGCTGCAAGTCATCACTTCAATCACTACGATCCTTTTCCATAGTGAATACTGAAGTGAAGTATTCATGAAGTACCTCTGCTATTTACTCCGTTTCCATCCACAGTTTCCCACAGACACTCTTGAAAGGTCCTATTCTTTCACGTCTTACCCTCTTGCTCTTCACATACTTGTAAAATGCGTTGGTGTTTTCCTTAATTCTGCCCGCTACGGCCTTCTCATAGTCCCTTCTGATCTTCTAATTTCCTTCTAAGTTCCTTTCCAGTAGCCTTATAATCTTCGAGATCTCTATCATTACGTAGCTCTTTGAAACTTTTGTAAACGTTTCTTTTCTTCTTGACTGGATTTATAACAGTTTATTTTAACACCACGGTTCCTCTGGCCTGCCATAACCTCCCTGTCTCATTAGAAGAACTCCAGTACAGACCTCTACACAATTTCCCCCTGAATGTTTGTCACATTTCTTATGTACTTTTTTCCTGAGAACATCTGTTTCCACGTTATGCCTCCAATGTCCTGCCTGAGAGCCAGATAGCCAATTAAACGCTTTTCTAAATTGTCAGTTCCTTTCTCTTTCCAATGCTATTGTAAAGGAGATAGAATTATGATCATTATCTCCAAAATGTCTGGAGATCGTCACCGGAACAGGTACAATTTCCATAACCAAATCAAGCATAGTCTCTCCTGCTGTAGGCCTATCTACATATTGTGTCAAGAAACCTTCCTGAACGCACCTAACAAACTCTACCCCATCTAAACCATTTGCTCCAGGGAGACGCCAATTGATATTTGGGAAAATAAAAGCTCCCATCACGACAACTCTGTTATTATTGCACCTTTCCAGGATCTGTTTCCCTATCTGCATCCTCGATATTCCTGTTACTATTAATGCGGCAAATAAAAACACCAAGTAAAATTATTGTTCCCTTCCTGTTTCGAACCTCCACCCACAGACACTCCATAGACAATCCCTCCATGGCGTCCACGTTTCCTACAGCGGTGGCAATATCAATGATCGGCAGTGACACGCCCCCACCACTTTTGCCTCCCTCCCTGTCTATCCTGAAAGGAGAATATAGAGTGCTAGTCACATCCCCACATAATTTCAATCAGTCTCGTAAGGCACCTATCTGTCCTTTAGAAAGCCAAGCCTACAACTCCTGAACATATTATACCTCCCCAAATGTTCAAATCTCCCGCCGCTCAGGATCTTCTCCATCAACTTACCAACCAGTGAGGTAAGAAACAGTGGTCTATAATTTCCTGGGCTATCTCTACTCACTTTCTTGAATGTCGGACCAGCATCCGCAACACTCCAATCCTCCGGAACCTCTCTCGTCCCCATTTATGATGTGAAGATCATCGGCAGAGTCTCAGCAATCTCCTCCTTCGCCTCCCAGCGTATCCTGGGTTGCATTTCGTCCGGTTCTGGCGGTTAATCCAACTTGATGTTTTCCAAAAGGTCCAGAACATTCTCTCTCTTAATATCTCCATGCTGAAGCTTTTCAGTCTGCTGCAAGCCATCACTTCAATCTCTAAGATCCTCTTTCCACAGTGAATACTGAAGTGAAGTGTTCATGAAGTACCCCTGCTATTTTCTCCGGTTCCCTTACACTTTCCCACTGTCACACTTCATAGGTCCTATTCTTTCACGTCTTATCCTCTTGTTCTTCACAAAACTGTAAAATGCGTTGGCGGTTTCCTTAATTTTGCCCGCTGAGGCCTTCTCATAGCCCGTTCTGCTCTGCTAATTTCCTTCTAAGCTCCTTCCTAGTAGCCTTATAATCTTCTAGATCTCTAAAATTACCCAGCTCTCTGAACCTTTTGTAAACTTCTCTTCTTGATTGGATTTATTACAACCTTTTTACACCACGCTTCCTCTATCCTACCATAACCTCCCTGTCTCAGTGGAACGTGCCTATACAGAACTCTACACAATTATCCCCTGAATATTTGCCACATTTCTTATGTACGTTTTTCTGAGAACATCTGGTTCCAACTTAAACCTCCAGTGTCCTGCCTGATAGTATCATAATTCATTTAACTCCAATTAAACGTTTTTCTAAATTGTCTGTTCCTGTCTCTATCCAATGCTGTTGTAAAGGAGATAGAATTATGATCACTATCTTCCAAATGTTCTCCCACGGAGAGATCTGACACCTGACTAGGTACATTTTTCAAAACCAAATCAAGTACAGCCTCTCCTGTTGTAGGCCTATCTGTCAAGAAACCTTCCTGAAGACACATAACAAACTCTACCCCATCTAAACCACTTGCTCTAGGGAGATTCCAATTGATATTTTGGAATTTAAAAACTGCCATCACGACAACTCTATTATTACACATTTCCAGTATCTGTTTCGAAATCTGCATCCACGATATTCCTGTTACTATTAGGCGGCCTATATAAAAAAACAAGTAAAGTTATCGACCCCTTCCTGTTCCTAACCTCCACTCACAGAGACTCCATAGAGAATCCCTCCATGGCGTCCACCATTCCTGCAGCGGTGACGGTATTAATGATCGACAAGGCTACGCCCCACCCCCCCACCCGCAATTGCCTCCCTCTCTGTCCTTTCTGAGACATCTAAAACCTGGCACTTGAAGTAACCATTCCTGTCCTGAGCCATCCATATCTCTGTCGTGGTCACCACTTCATATCTCCAATAGTGATCCACTCTCTAAGATTATCCGCTTTATTCAAAGCACCCCTTGCGTTAACATAGACACATCTCAAGCCTGCGGTTTAAGCGCAACCCAACTCTATCATCTGCCTAACCTCCCTCTCGCGCTGTCTGCAAGCTTTCTCCATTTGTGAGCTAACCTCCTCTTCCCCAATCCTTCAGTTCAGTTCCCACCCCCGAAGCACTCTAGTTTAGTGAGGGGACGGTGTGGAGTGAAATTCACTTTGTGTCTAACCCGGGAGTGTGTGATGGGACGGTGTGGAGTGAGATTCACTCTGTGTTTGAACCCGGGAGTGTGTGATGGGACGATGTGGAGGGGAATTCTCTTTGTGTCTGACCCCGGGAGTGTGTGAATGGAACGGGTGTGTAGGGAGATTCACTCTGTGTCTGACCCCGGGAGTGTGTGAAGGGACGATGTGGAGGGAGATTCACTCTGTGTCTGATTCCGGGAGTGTGTGATGGGACGGTGTGGAGGGAAATTCACATTGCGTCTGTTCCCGTAATTGTGTGATGAGACGGTGTGTGGTGAAAGATTCACTCTGTGTCTGACTCCCGGCGAGTTTGATGGGATCGTGTGTAGAGAGGGTGGTTCTGTCTCTGACCCAGGCATTGTGTGTTTGGACAGTGTAAGGTTGCTCCTCTCTGGGTCTGACTCCAGGGGTGTGTGATGGGACGCTGGTGAGGGTAGATTCGCTCACTCTCTGAACATGGGAGTGTGCTATGGGACGGTGGGGAGGGAGCATCACTCTATGTCTGACCCCGGGAGATTGTGATGGGACGGTGTGGAGGAACCTTCTCTCTGTGACTGAAACCGTGAGTCCGTGATGGAACTATGTAGGAGGAACTTAAGTCTGATCCTGGTTGTGTGCAATGCGTCGGTGTAGAGTGAGAGTGCCTCTGCGTCTGGCCACCGGGTTAAGTATTGGGATTGTGTTAAGAGAGCTTTTCACTGTGTCTGGCACCGGGAGTGTGTGATGGGAAGGTGTGGAGGGAGATTCACTCTGTGTCAAACCCAAGGAGTGTGTGATGGGACGGTGTGGAAGGAACTTTTCTCTGTGTCTGATCTCAGGAGAGTGTGACGAGACGATGTGAAGGGAGATTCATTTTGTGTCTGATCCCGGGAATGTGTGATGGGAGAGTGTGGAGGGAGATTCATTCTGTGTCTGACCCCGGGAATATGTAATAGAACGGTTTGGAGGGAGCCTCGTTCACTCCCTGACCCGTGGAGTGTCTGAAAGGACGGTGTGTCAGTGAGCTTCACTCTGTTTCTGACCCCGGGTGTTTGTGATGGGCCGGTGTGGAGGGACCGTCTCTGAGTCTGACCCCGGGTGTTTGTGATGGGCCGGTGTGGAGGGACCGTCTCTCTGTGTCTGACCCCGGGAGTGTGTGAGTGTGATAGTGTGTAGGGAACTACACTTTGTGTCCGACTCTTGCAGAGTCTCATTTTCCAATGCGAAGGAAGCTTAACTCTATTTCTGATCCCGGAGTGTGTGAAGGAACGTTGTAGGGAGAAACTCACTCTGTGTCTGACTTTGGGAGTAGGTGGTGGGAGAGTGTGGAGTGATCTTCACTATATGACTGCTTTCGGCAGTTTCTGAATGGAAAATATGGAGGGAGCTTCACTCTGTGACTGAAGACCGGAACTCTAGAGGGCGCTTTACTCTATGTCTGTCCGCGGAATATTTGATTAGACGGTGTGTCGGGAGTTTCATTCCGAGTCTGAAACGTGATTGTGTGATGGGACGGTGTGGAGGGAGATTTACTTGTGCCTGAACCCGGAGCTGTGTGATGGGCCGGTGTAGAAGGAGCTTCACCCACTGTCTAACCAAGGGTGTGTGTGATGAGACCGAGTGGAGGGAGTTTCACTCCGTGTCTGACACCTGGAGTGTGCGATGGGACGGTGTGGAGGGAGATTCATCATGTGTCTAACCCCGGGAGTCTGTGATGGTACGGTGTGGAGGGAGATTCACTCTGTGTCTGACCCCGGGAGTGTGCGATGGGACGGTGTGGAGGGAGATTCACTCTGTGTCTAACCCCGGGAGTGTGTGATGGGACGGTGTAGAGGGAGATTCACTCGGTGTCTGACCCCGGGAATGTGTGATGGGACGGTGCGGAGGGAGATTCACTCTGTGTCTGACCCCGGGTAGTGTGTGATGGGACGGTGTGGAGGGAGATTCACTCTGTGTCTAACCCCGGGACTGTGTGATGTGACGGTGTGGGGGGCTGATTCACTCTGTGTCTGACCCCGGGAATGTGTGAATGGAACGATGTGTAGGGAGATTCACTCTGTGTCCGATTCCGGAAGTGTGTAATTGGACGGTATTGGGGGAGATTCACTCTGTGTCAGACCCCGAGAGTGTGTGATGGGACGGTTTGGAGGGAGATTAACTCTGTGTCTGACCCCGGGAGTGTGTGATGGGACGGTGTGGAGGGAGATTTACTCTGTGTCTGACCCCGGGAGTGTGTGATGGGACGGTGTGGAGGGAGATTTACTCTGTGTCTGACCCCGGGAGTGTGTGATGGGACAGTGTGAAGGGAGATTCACTCTGTGTCTGACCCCGGGAGTGTGTGACGGGACGGTGTGGGGGGGGGGGGGGTAGATTCACTCTGTGTCTGACCCCGGGAATGTGTGAATGGAACGATGTGTAGGGAGATTCACTCTGTGTCCGATTCCGGAAGTGTGTAATTGGACGGTATTGGGGGAGATTCACTCTGTGTCAGACCCCGAGAGTGTGTGATGGGACGGTTTGGAGGGAGATTCACGCTGTGTCTGACCCCGGGAGTGTGTGATGGGAGGGTGTGGAGGGAGATTTACTCTGTGTCTGACCCCGGGAGTGTGTGATGGGACAGTGTGAAGGGAGATTCACTCTGTGTCTGACCCCGGGAGTGTGTGATGGGACGGTGTAGGGGGGGGGGGGGTAGATTCACTCTGTGTCTGACCCCGGGAATGTGTGAATGGACCGGTGTGTAGGGAGATTCATTTTGTGTCTGATTCCGGGAGTGTGTGAAGGGACGATGTGGAGGGAGATTCACTCCTGTCTGATTCCGGGAGTGTGTGATTGGACGGTGTGGAAGGTTATTCACTCTGTTTCTGACCCGGGAGTATGTGATGGGACGATGTGCAGGAACCTTCGATAAATGTTTGACCACTGTTTCTGATGCGGATCTATGGAGGAAGTTTCACATTGTGTCTGATCCCGGGATTTTGTGAATGGGACGTTGCGGTGGAAGGTTCATTCGGTATGATCCACAGATTTAGTGCGTGGATGGTGTGGAGGGAGCTTCGCCCTCTTTCTGACCATGGGAGTGTGTGGTCGGACGGTGTGGAGGGAGCTTCGCTCACTATCTGACCACAGGAGTGTATAATGCAAAGGTGTGGAGGGAGCTTCACTCTCTGTCTGACACCCCAGATTGTGATGGGGCAGTGTGGAAGGAGCTTCACTTTCTGTCTGATCCCCTGGTTGTGTGATGGGATGGTGTGGAGGGAGATTCCTTTTGTGTCTGAGCCCGGGTGTGGCTGTAGAGTCGGTGTGGAGGAAGTTTCATTCTCTGTCACGTTCCGGGATTTGTGATTGGACTGTGTGGTGAGAGCTTCGCTTTGTATGACCACTAAAGCCTGTGTTTGGACCTTGTGGAGCGAGCTGCGATCACTGTCTGACATGGGAGTGTGTGATGGGACGGTGTTTCGGGAGCTTCACTTGCCTGGAGTGGAGTTATCCTCAATGGTCTGGCACAAACCACTTCCTCGATTGAGCTCATTCCCAGCATCTTTGAGCCATTGTTTGAACATTCATTCTTCGCCCCATCGTGAGGTTTGCCACGTTGATATGAAATAAAAAAGCGCCTTTCCTGTTGATCCATCCCTGTCATCAAGTTTTTTTCTGAAAATGGGGAACAGCAAACAGTGAGTGACGGTATTGTGTTTTCTGATCGAGAAATTCTCAACCCACAGAGAGACACCATGTCGTTGCTGATTTAAATAGTCACGTGTAAACTCACTAAAGTGAGGCTCCCCTGCAACGACCTTTTTTTTTTTGCAGAATCGTTCACTGTAGTTATCTGACCTCAAGTCTCACATCCCAAGTTCCGGAACTGATATTTCCCCTCAGCCATCAGGAAGGAGGTACAGGAGCATCTGGACCCACACAACCAGGTTCAGGGACTGCTCTTGCCCCTCAAACCTCAGGAAGAAAGTTCAGGAGTGTCTGGACTCACACACCTGGTTTGGGAACAGTTATTACCCCTCAGTCATAAGGAAATATGTCCAAGGGGTCCCTGACGCCACCCGCACCTACCGGAGCAGTCACTATCCCTCAACTATTTAGAAGCAGGTACAGAAGCCTCAGGACTCGCACGACCAGGTTCATGAACTGCGAATACCCCTCAAGCATCAGGAAGGGGGTCCAGGAGCTTAGGTACTCACACCACCAGTTTCGGAGACCGTTATTACCCCTCAATGATCAGGAAACATTTACAGGAGCCTTAGGGCGCACACCGCCTGGTACAGAGAAAGATTTTAACCAGCAACCATACGTTTTTTTTCACAAGATGGTTGCGATTTGGGAATCATTGCGATTTGGGTACACACGTTCCCAAGCTATCCACCGTTAACGCCGTCAAGCTAATTCCCTCGAGTACATAAAGTTTTCAATATGAATTGATCAGTTAGTTAATATGCTCACTGATTGCGCCCATCTACTCTGCAACTTAGTATTCAAACCAATGTCAAAGTTAACCGTGCGAAATAAGATCTGATATCAGAATAGATATATGTCACCACATACAACACGGAGATGTGTTTTTTTTTATATGGTGGACATACAAAACAAAGTAAATAACCCATTGTCTTATACTGCAACTCTTGAGCAGCAGGAAGTCGGGTGATGTGGGCTGGCAGACTGATTCATCGATAGAGCTTGTTTTCAGACCTTTGTTTTTAACTTGATCCTGATTACTGCATACCGTTTCTGTTTTCAGAACAGAAGACTGGCTCCCGTCTACGACCAACAACTAAACAAAGGTAATTTAAAAACAATAATCCAAATGGCTTAAAGAGTTATAAATGGCAGCTGCTGAGTTTAGAAAGCTGATCTTGGAAACTTACGCGAGGCAAACTGGCCCGGGAAGAGAAAATCCAGACACAGAGTGAAGTTCCCTCCACATCCTGGGCCCGTGTACCTCCTTCTAACTGGAAGATGGACATCCTCGTCCGGAAACGCCAGTCAGTGCGGATGGGCAGTGACGTCACCGATCTACAGATGGTGTTGAGGAAGCACAGAGGCTACAGAATGGTTCAGAGAGATTGAGAGAATGGGGAAAGAAGTGGCGGATGTGTTTATGCATGGCCATGCACTTTGGTAGAAGAAACATATACTACTTCCTAATGCTGAAAAAAGACAAGATATTTGTGGCGCAAAGGTAATTGGGAGAACTTGGACAGATTCCCTCAAAGTTAGTTTAGAGGTGGAGTCGGTGGCGAGGAGGCCAAGTGCAATGTAGCATTCATGTGAAGAGGATTCGAATATAAATCAAGGATGCAAAGTTGAGTGTTTATAATGCACTGCCGAGGCCTCACGGAAGATTGTGGACAGTTCTGGGTCCGTTATCTAAACCGGCCAGGTGTGCTTGCTTTGGAAATTTTTGAAATGAAGTTCACGAAGATGATTCCGGCATTGAAACGCATATCAAATCAGGAGCGTTTGGTGGCTGAAACTCTGAAGACTGGGGAGGGGCGTGGGGGTGGGGGGTGTTGCCGAAACTGATGGTATGTTTCAAAGCCTCGATATAGCACATGCGGAGAGAATGTTCCCCGTGGTGGGAGAGTCTGAGACAACAGGGTCCACATCAGAACAGAGGGCCCTCCTTTCAGAACGGAGATTGGGTGGGGGGGGGGGGAGTTTATTTCAACAGGCTGCTGTGGAGGCCGCCATCGGGTATATTGAAGTCAGAGATTGATAGATTCCTGATTATTAAGGGCATGAAGAAACACGCGGAAAAGGCTGGAGATTTGGGCAGTGAGGGAATTGTATCCGCCATGGTGAAATGGCGCAGCGGTCTCGATGGACCAAACGGCCTGGCACTGTTCCTATATCTAACTTTGAGAAGGATAAGGGCAGATCGGAGGTGTCAGTGTTGCAGTTGAACAGGGGAAACTATGGAACCATGAGGGAGGAACTGGCCAAAGGTAACTGGACGGATATCCCAGCAGAAAATACACAAGGTGCAAAATCAGTTCATCCTTCGGAGAAGGAAGGATTCAAAGCGGGGAAAGGGGCCACTGTGGTTGACAAAGGAAGGCAGAGATTGCATAGCATTAAAAAAAAGGAAGGATGACAGAGCTAAGGTGAGTGGGAGGACAGATGATTGGGAAATTTTTAAGGAACAACAGAACTTAACTAAAAAGTCAATACGGGGAGCAAAAATGAGGTACGAACGCAAGATAGCCAGGATTATAAAGGAGGATAGCAAAAGATTTTTTAGGTGTGTGAAGAGAAAGAAGATAGTTAAGAACAATGTTGGGCCCTTAAAGAATTAATTGGGTCAAATTGTTACGGAAAACAGAGAAATGGCAGAAGAATTTAATAAGTACTTCAGATCTGTCTTCACTAGGGAAGACACAAGCAATCTCCCAGATGTATGGATGGGACAAAGACATAGGGCAATGAAACAAATTAACATTAGGAAGGAAACGGTGATGATTAGACTGATGGGACTGAAGGCTGATAAATCCCCAGGTCCAGATGGTCTGTATCCTAGGGTACTAAAGGAGGAGGCTCTGGAAACTGCGGATGCATTGGTAATCATTTTCCAATGTTCCTTAGATTCAGGATCAGTTCCTGAGGATTGGAGAATGGCTTATGTTATCCCGCTTTTTTAAGAAAGGAGGGAGGGAGAAAACAGAGAACTATCGTCCTGTCAGCCTAACATCAGTATTGGGGAAGATGCTGGAGTCCATTATTAAAGATGAAATAGTGGCATATCTAGATATCAGTGATAGGATTGGGCCGAGCCAGCATGAATTTTAAAAGGGCAAATCATGCTTGACTAATCTATTGGAGTTTTTCGAGGATGTAACCAGGAAGTTAGACAAGTGAGATCCAGTGGATGTAGTGTACCTCGATTTTAGAAAGGCATTTGATAAGGTCCCACATAGGAGATTGGTGGGAAAAATCAGAGCTCATGGCATTGGGGGGAAGATATTGACATGGATAGAAAACTGGTTGGCAGATAGAAAACAAAGTGTATCGGTGAATGGGTGTTTCTCGGAATGACAGGTGGTGACTAATGGGGTGCCACAGGGCTCGGTATTGGGACCACATCTGTTTACGATTTACATCAGTGTTTTAGATGAAGGCATTGGGAGTATTTGCTGATAATACTAAGCAGGGTGGCAGTGTGACATGTGATGAGGATGTTAGGAGAATTCAGAGTGACTTGGATAGGCTGAGTGAATGGGCAGATACTTGGCACATGACGTTTAACGTGAATATGTGTGAGGTTATCCACTTTGGGAGTAAGAACAGGAAGGTAGATTATTATCTGAAAGGTGTAGAGTTAGGTAAGGGTGAAATACAAAGAGATCTAGGAGTCCTTGTTCATCAGTCACTGAAGGTGAATGAGCAAGTGCAGCAGGCAGTGAAGAAAGCTAATGGAATGTTGGCCTTTATTACTAAGGGAATTGAGTGCAAGAGCAAGGAAATCCTTTTGCATCTGTACAGTACCCTGGTAAGACCACACCTGGAGTATTGTTTTGGTCTCCAGGGTTAAGGAAGGACATCCTGGCTGTAGAGGAAGTGCAGCGTAGATTCACGAGGTTAATTCCTGGGATGCCTGGACTGTCTTACGCAGAGAGGTTAGAGAGACTGGGCTTGTACACGCTGGAATTAAGGAGATTGAGAGGGTATCTGATTAAAACATATAAGATTATTAAGGGATTGGACAAGATAGAGGCTGGAAATATGTTCCAGATGCTGGGAGAGTCCAGTACCAGAGGACGTGGTTTGAGAATAAGGGGTAGGTCATTTAGGACAGAGTTAAGGAAAAACTTCTTCTCCCAGCGAGTTATGGGGGTGTTGAATGCACTGCCTCGGAAGGCAGCGAAGGCCACTTCTCTGGATGCTTTCAAGAAGGAGCTAGATAGGTATCTTATGGATAGGGGAATCAAGGGATATGGGGACAAAGCAGGAACCGGGTATTGATCGTAGATGATCAGCCTTGATCTCAGAATTGAGGTGCAGGCTCGAAGGGCCGAATGGTCTACTTCTGCACCTGTTGTCTACTGTCTATCTGTTGGTCTTATTTTAAGTTCCTCTGTTAGACCATAAGACCATAAGACATTGGAGCGGAATTGGGTCATTGAGTCTGCTCCGCCATTCAATTATAGCTGATCATTTTTTTAAACCTCCTTAAACCCACTTCACGGCTTTTCCCCCATAACCTTTGATGCCGTGTCCAATCAACAACCGATCAATTTATGCCTTAAATACACCCAGCAACCTGGCTTCCACAGCTGCAACAAACTCCACAAGTTCCCCAAGTTTTGTCCCATTACATACTCCCGGGGTCAGACACAGAGTCAATCTCCTCCACACCGTCCCATCACACACTCCCGGGGTCAGACACAGAGTGAATCTCCCTCCACACCGTCCCATCACACACTCCCGGGGCCAGACACAGAGTGAATCTCACTCAACACAGTTCCATCACACACTCACGGCGTCAGACACAGAGTGAATCTTCCTCCACAGCGTCCCATCACACACTCTCGAGGTCAGACACAGAGTGAATCTCCCACCACACCGTCCCATCACAGACTCCAAGGGACAGACACAGAGTGAATCTCCCTCCCCACCGTCCCATCACACACTCCCGGTTTGAGACACAGAATGAAGCTCCGTCTACACTGTCTCATCGCATATTCCCGAAATCAGTTACAAGTACTGGTACAGGTTTTAAAGGCGTTTCAGTTGAGATTCTCCAGGTTAATTGCAGAGATGAGGGGGTTAGACTATGAGGAGAGATTGAGTACCTGCGACTCTACTCGCTGGAATTCAGAATAGGAGAGGAGATTGTATAGATACAAATAAAACATGAAACGTGAGAGATAAGATAGAGGCAGGGAAGTTGTTTGCACTATTAACAATGACCTGGATGAGAAAGTGGATGATGCGTTATTGGTAAGATTCTTGGCATTGTCCCCTAATTAAGGTTTCATCTATGTTTCATCACATAAAACATAAAAACAAAATCTACAGCACAATACAGGCCCTTCGGCCCAGAAGATTGTGTCGAACATGTCCCGACCCGAGAAATTACTAAGCTTACCTACCGCCCTCTATTTTCCTAAGCTCCATGCACCTATCAAAAAGACTCTAAAAATACCCTACTGCATCCGCTTCCACCCCGGTTGCCGGCAGCCCATTCCACGGTCACATCCATTTCTGAGTAAAACAACTTACCCCTGACATCTCCTATGTACCTAGACCCCAGCAACATAGACCTGTGTCCTCCTGTGGCAACCATCTCAGCCCTGGGAGCAAAAGCCTCTGATTATCCACACGACTAACGCCTCGCAACATCTTATACACCTCTATCAGGTCACCTCTCATCCTCCGTTGCTCCAAGGAGAAAAGGCCGAATTCACTCAAACTATCCACAGAAGACATGCTCCTCAATTCAGGCAACATCCTTCTAAATATCCTCTGCACCCTTTCTATGGCTTCCAAATCCATCTTGTAGTGAGACGACCAAAATTGAGCACAATCCTCCAAGTGGGATCTGGCCAGGGTCCTCTAAACTGCAACATTACCTCTCGGCTCCTAAATTCAATTCTACCATTGATGATGGCCACTATAACATATGCCTTTTTAACTAGTGCGTAAACCTGCGCAGTGTTTTGAACGTCCTATGGGCTCGCATCCCAAGATCACTCTGGTTCTCCACATTGCCAAGAGTCTTACCATTAATACTATATTCTGCCATCATATCTGACCTACCAAAATGAAGCATTTCAGACTTATTTGGTTTGAACTCCATCCGCCAGTTCTCATCCCCGTTTTGCATCTTATCAATGTCCCGCTGTAACCTCTGACAGCCCTCCACACTATCCTCAACACCCCAACCTTTGTGTCAACATCAAAATTGCTAACCCATCCCTCCACTTCCTCATCCAAGTCATTTTTATTATTAGATAAAAGTTTCCCTGCCTCTATCTTTTCTATCACCTTTCATATTTTAACTGTTTCTATACGATCTCCTCTCATATTCTGAATTCCAATGAATAGAGTCGCAGGAGATTCAATCCCTCCTCATAGTCTAACCCCCTCATCGCTGCCATTAACCTGGTGAAACTGCTCTGCACCGCCATCGAAATCAGTTCATGCTTTCTCAATTAAGGAGACAGGAACTGCATGCAGTATTCCAGGTGCGTCCTCATCACTCCCCTGTGCAATTGCAGCATAAACTCAATCAACTTATAGTCAATCCCACAAGCAATGAAGCCCAACATCCTTTTTAAACAGAAGCAAGAGGCTGAGAGTGAAAGAGTAAAGGTATCTCGGAGAGAAAGGTTGTCTTTCACTGCTGTGGAAGTGAGACAATACTGCGCAGGCGCGTGACGTAGAACACCAAAGGTTTAAAAAAGACCGCCATATACAGCAGGCAGCGCTGAGAGCGGGCAGAGGAATGAGAAGGAGCAGAGTGACAAGGCATTGGCTCAACAGGGTTCGGCATGAACAGTCAGAGGTGAGAACTGGTTCCGGTAGTTGTTTTTTTTTTGTTCTTTTTTCGCTTGGAGTAGAGAGGGTGCCGGGCAGGATGTAGGAATATTCCTCTTCCAGGATGTGGAAAATTAGGGAGATATCCGGTGTCCCTGCGGGAAGTGCGTCCAGCTGCAGCTCCTAACAAACTGCTTTACGGAACTGGAGCTGGAGCTGGATGACCTGCGGACCATTCGGGAGAATGAGGAATTTATAGATAATAGTTTCACGTAGGTTGTTACGCCAAAGGAGCAGCGCACAGTTAACTGGGTTACGGTCAGGCGTGGGAAGAGAAAAGGGCAGGGCAAGCAGGTTTCCCCTGTGGCCTTTGCCTTCCAAAATATGTATACCAATTTGGATACTGTTGGGGTCGATGACTTACCTGGAACAAGCTGTGGCGGCCAGATGTTTGCCACTGAGTCTGGTTCTGCAGTGCAGAATGGAGGGTGGAAGACGAGGAGAGCGGTAGTGATAGTGGACTCGGTAGTTAGACGTACAGGCAGGAGGTTCTTTGGTGGTTACAGTGACTCTCGGAAGTTTTGGTACACATGGGTAGCAATGACAAAGGAAGAAACAGTGAAGAGTCCTGAAGCGTGAGTATAGACAGTTTTGTAGGAAGTTAAATGCAAGTTCTCGAGGGTGGTAATCACAGGATTGATACCTACGTCACGTGCCAGTGAGAGTAAGAGTAGGATGCTCTGGAGGATGACATGTGGCTGAGGAACTGGAGTAGGGGCAGGGTTTCAGATTTCAGGATCATTGGGACCTCTTAATATAACCATATGACCATATCACAATTATAACACGGACACAGGCCATCTCGGCCCTTCTAGTCGGTGCTGAACGCATACTGTCACATAGTCCCACGAGCAAGCACTTAGTCAATAACCCTCCATTCCTTTCCTGTCCATATACCTATGATTTTTTAATGACAAAATCGTACCTGCCTCTGCCGCTTCTACTGGACGTTCGTTCCACACAGCTACCACTCTCTGAATAAAGATGTCCCCACTCATTTTACGTACTAAACATTTGCAACTTAACTCTCAACTCATGTCCTCTTGTTTGAATCTCGCTTACTCTCAATGAAAAAGCCTATCCACGTCAACTCTATATATTCCCCTCATAATTTTAAATACCTCTATCGTCCCCTCTCAACCTTCTACACGCCAACGTATGAGGACCTAACTTGTTTCCCTGTGACTTAGGTGCTGAAACCCAGGTAACACTCTAGTAAATCTCCTCTGTACTCTCTCTAATTTGTTGACATCTTTCCTATAATTCGGTGACCAGAACTGTACACAAAACTCCAAATTTGACCTCACCAATGGCTTGTACAATTTTAACATTACATCCAAACTCCTATAATCAATGCTCTGATTTTTTAAAGGCCAGCATACCAAAAGCTTTCTTCACCACGCTATCCACACGAGATTCCACATTCAGGGAACTATGCACCATTATTCCCAGATCACACTGTTCTACTGCATTCCTCAATGGCCTACAATTTACCATGTATGTCCGATTTTGATTATTCCTACCAAAATGTAGCACATCACACTTATCAGCATTAAACTCCATTTGCTAAGCAGCCCACTCTTCTAACTGGCCTAAATCTCTTTGCAAGCTTTGAAAACCTACTTTATTATGAACAGCGCCACCTATCTTAGTATCATCTGCATACTTGCTAATCTAATTTACCACCCCATCATCCAGATCATTAATGTACATGACAAACATCATTGGACCCAATTCAGATCCCTGAGGCACACCAGTAATCACCGGCCTCCAACCTGACAAACCGTTATCCACCACGACTTTCTGGCATCTCCTATCAGCCACTGTTCAATCCATTTTACTACTTCAATATTAATACCCAGCGATTAAACCTTCCTAACTAACCTTCCGTGTAGAACCTTGTCAAAGGCCTTACTGAAATCCATATGGACAACATCCACTGCTTTATCCTCGACAATTTTCCCCGTAACCTCTTCAGAAATTTCAAAAAGTTTTGTCAAACATGACCTTCCACGCACAAATTCATGTTGACTGCTCCTAATCAGACCCTGTCTATCCAGATAATTATATATACTCTCTATGAGAATACTTTCTATTAATTCACTCACCACTGACGTCAAGCTTACAGGCCGATAATTGCTAGGTTTACTCTTAGAACCCTTTTTAAACAATGGAACCACATGAGCAATTCAACAATCCTCTGGCACCATCCCCGTTTCTAATGACATTTGAAATATTTCTGTCAGAGACCCTGCTATTTCTACACTCACCTCCCTCAAGATCCCAGGGAAAATGCTGTCAGGACCCGGAGTCTTATCCAGTTTTATATTCTTTAAAAACTTTTGTACTTTATTTCTTTAATCGTCATCGTTTCCATAACTACCCTACTTGTTTCCCTTACCTTTGACAATTCAATATCCTGCTCCTTAGTGAGCACCGATGGAAAGAAATTGTTCAAAATCTCCCCTATCGCTTTTGGCTCCACACATAGCTGCCCACTCTGATTCTCGAAGGAGCCAATTTTAACACTCACTATCCTTTTGCTATTAATCTTCTGTGACAGGTGGGATGTTTACAGGAGAGATGGGTTATACCTAAACTACAAGTATACCAAGATCCTTGCAGGGAGTTTTGTTAGTGATTTTTGGAGATTTAAAACCAGATATGCAGGGGATTCGGAGCCAGAGCAGACAGTGGAGCTGGGGTGAAAATAAATGTTGTTAACAGTTCTTGCAAAGTCACGAATAGAAGGGTTGTGTGTGCTGATAATAATCTTCTGAGGTCTGTCTATTTCAATGCTGGGAGTATTCTGGAGATGGCTGACGAACTGAGGGCGTGGATTGACACATGGAATTACGACATTATAGACATTACTGAAAATTGGCTACAGGAGGGGGAGGACTGGAGTTCCGATGTTTCAGGTGTGATAGAGGAAGAGAAATGAAAGGGGCGTTGGCATTGCTACTCAGGGAAAATGCTACTGAAGTACTTGGGCAGGAGAGATTAGAGGGTTTGTCTACCGAGGCCATATGGCTGGAGCTGAGAAACAGGAATGGTATGACCGCATCAAATAGGAAAAATGCAATCGAACAGGAAAGGAATCGAAACATCTGGGGCATTTGGGAATTGTACAAGAGAGACGGGTTACACCTGAACTAAAAGGGGACCATGAACCTTGCAGGGAGATTTGATAGTGCTATTGGGGAGGGTTTAAACTGGATTGGCAGGGGAATGGGAACCAGAGTGCCAGAGCCGATAGTGGAGCGGGGGTGAAAACAAATTATGTTAAAACTTTTTGCAAAGTAACAACTGGAAGGGTTGTGCATGGTGGTAATAATCTCCTGAGCTGTGTCTATTTCAATGCAGGAGTATCGTGGGGAAGGCAGACGAGCTGCGGGCGTAGATTGAAACATGAAATTACGGCATTACAGCCATTAGTAAAACTTGGCTACAGGAGGGGCAGGACTGCCAGCTCAATGTTCCAGGGTTCCGATGTTTCAGACATGATAGAGGCAGAGGGATGAAGGGTGGGAGGGGGCATTGCTAGTCAGGTAAAATGCTACAACAGTGCTCAGGCAGGACAGATTACAGGGTTTGTCTACCGAGGCCATATGGGTGGAGCTGAGAAACAGGAATGGTATGACCACATTATTGGGGTTGTATTATAGACGACCCAATAGTCAGCGAGAACTAGAGGAGCAAATCCGCAGAGAGGTAGCAGACCACTGCAGGAAACATAAAGTTTTGATAGTCGGGGAATTTAATTTTCCACATATTGACTGGGTCTCACATGCTGTTAAAGGTCCAAACGGGTTAGAGTTTCTAAAATGTGTTCAGGAAAGTTTTCTAAATCAATATATAAAGGTACTAACTAGAGAGGATGCAATATTAGATCTCTTATTAGGAAAAAAGTTAGGACAGGTGACGAAATTGTGTACGGGGGGGACACTTTGGTTAATGTGATCATAACGCCTTTATTTTGAACTTGATCATGTACAAGGTAGATCTGGTACTGGGTTTGAAGTTCTAAACTGGGAAAAGGCTATATTTGAAGAAATAAGAATGCAAAACCGTGGATTGGGGCAAGTTGATCTCTGGCAAGAATGTGATGGGCAAGTGGGAGATCTTCAAAGTAGAAATTTTCAGCTTGTATGTTCCTGTCAGGAATAAAGGCAAAGTGAATACAATAAGCAAAATTGGAACTCTGATAAAGAAGAAGTGAGAGATATAAGTCAAGTATAGGAAACAATGAGCAAATAAGGTGTTTGACGAGTACAAAAAGTGCAAAATAATATTTCAGAAAGAAATCAGGAGGACTAAAAGAAGACAGGAGGTTGTTTTGGTAATCAAGGTGAAGGAAAATCCAAAGAGCATCTGCAGGTATATTAAGAGCAAAAGGATAGTAAAGGAAAAATTTGGACCTCTAAAAGATCATAGTGGTCCGCTACGTATGGAATCAAAACAAATGGGTGAGATTTTAAATGTTATTTTTTTTTCCCGTCCATTTTATAAGGAAACTGACATGGAATCAATGGAAATAAGGGAAACAAGTAGTGAGGTGATGGATCCTACACAGATTGAAGAGGAGAAGGTGCTTGCTATCTTGAGGCAAATCAGAGTAGATAAATCCTCAGGACCTGGGTATTCGCTCGGACCTTGAAGGAGACTGCTGTTGAAATTGCAGGGACCCTGGCAGACATATTTGAAATGTCAGTATCCACTGGTGAGGTGCCAAAGGATTGGAGGAGAGCTCATGTTGTTCTGTTGTTTAAAAAAGGCTCTAGAAGTAATCCAGGAAATTATAGGCCGGTAGGTCTGTAGTAGGTAAATTATAGAAAGGAGTACTAAGGGATAGGATCTACAAGTATTAGGATAGACAGGGAATTATTAGGCAGAGTCGCAGTGGCTTTGTTTGTGGTAAGTCGTGTTTAACAAGTCTATTAGATTTTTTCGAGGAGGTTCCCAGGAAAGTGGATGAAGGGAAGGCAGTGGATGTTGTCTACATAGACTTCAGTAAAACCTTTGACAAGGTCCCGCATGGGAGTTAAGTCAGGAAGATTCAGTCGCTAGGTATACATGATGAGGTGGTAAATTGGATTAGACATTGTCTCAGTGGGAGAAACCAGAGAGTGGTAGTGGACGATTGCTTCTCTGAATGGAGGCCTGTGACTAGTAGTGTGCCAAAGGGATCAGCATTGGGTCCATTGTTGTTTGTCATCTCTATCAATGATCTAGATGATAATGTGGTAAATTGGATTAACAAATTTGCTGATAATGCAAAGATTGGAGAAATGGTGGACAGTGGGGAAAGTTTCCAAAGCATGCAGAGGGATTTCGACTAGATGGGAAAATGGGATACAAATGGTTGGCAGAGCTTAATACAGACAAGTGTGAGGTTTTGCACTTTGGAAGGACAAACCAAGGTAAAACATGCAGGGTAAATGGTAGGGTCCTGAGGAGTACAACAGAAGAGAGGGATCTGGGAATTCAGAAACAAAAATCCGTAACGGTGGCTTCATTGGTAGACAGAGTCGTAAAGATAACTTTTGGTACATTGACCTTTATAAATCAAAGTATAGCGTACGAGAGTTCGAATGTTATGGGGAGGTTGTATAAGGTATTGGTAAGGCCGAATTTGGAGTATTGTGTGAAGTTTTGGTCACCTAATTACAGGAAGGATATTAATAAGTTTGAAAGAGTGCAGAGAAGGTTTACAAGGATGTTGCCGGGACTTGAGAAGCTGATTTACAGAGAAAGGTTGAATAGGTTAGGACTTTATTCCCTGGAGCGTAGAAGAATGAGAGGAGATTTGTTAGAGGTATATAAAACTATGATGGGGAGAGATAGAGTGAATTCAAGCAGGCTTATTGCACCGAGGCTAGGGGAGAAATAAAGCCAGAGGACGTGGGTTAAGGGTGAAGTGGGGAAAGTTTAAAGTGAACTTTGGGGGGCATCCTCACACACAGAGTGGTGGGATTGTGGAATGAGCTGCCAGATGAATTGGCAAATGCGGACTCACCTTGAACATTTACGAAAAACCTGGACAGGTACATGGATGAGAGTTGTATGGAGGGATATGGTCCAGGTGCAAGTTAGTGGGACCAGGCAGAAAAATGTTTCGGCACAGCCAGGAAGGGCCTAGAGGCCTGTTTCTCTGCTGTAATGATTTATGGTTCCATGGTTCTAACACTGCGATCTCTCTGCAGATCTGTTCCTCCTAAACCAGCAGACTGTTCATTGGTCTACATGGCGATACATTTCTTTTTCCTCATTTCCTCATTCCCATTGATGAAGGAAGACCAGTGGATGTAGTGTATGTGGATTTCAGCAAGGCATTTGTTAAAGTACCCCATGCAAGGCTTATTGAGAAAGTAAGGAGAATGGGATCCAAGGGGACTTACTTTGTAGATCCAGAACTGGCTACCCCATAGAAGTGGTTGTCCATCGTGGCTGTAGACGGGTCATATTCTGCATGGAGTTCGGAGATCAGTGGTGTGCCTCAAGGATCTGTTCTGGGATATTCACTCTTCCTGATTTTTAGAAATGACCTGGGTGAGGAAGTGAAGGAATGGGTTATTAAGATTGCTGATGACACAAAGGTTGGAGATGTTGTGGATAGAGTTGCGGGCTGTCAGAAGTTACACCGATACATTGACAGAATGCAAACCAGGGCTGAGAAAAAGCAGATGGAGTTCAACCCAAACAAGAGTGAAGTGTTTCATTTTGGTAGGTCAAATATGATGGCAGAATATAATATTAATGGCAAGACTAATGGCAGTGTGGAGGATCAGAGGGATTTTGGGTTCCGAGTACATAGGAAACTCAAAGCAGCTGCGCAGGTTGACTCTGTGCTCAAGAGAGCACACGGTGTATTGGCCATCGTAAACCGTCGAATTGAATTTAGTAGCCGAGAGGTAATGTTGCAACCTCATGGGACCCTGTCAGACCCCACTTGGAGGACTGTGCTCAGTTCCGGTCGCCTCACTATAGGAAGTAAATGGGAAGTTGCCTGGACTGGGGAAAATGTCTTATGAAAACAGAATGAGGGAACTCGGCCATTTCTCCTTGGAGCGACGGATGATCAGAGGTCACTTGATGGAGGTGTATAAGATGATGAGAGACATTGATAGTGTGGATAGCCAGAAGCTTTTTCACAGGATGAAATGGTTGCCAGAAGAACACACAGGTTTAAGGTGCTGTGGACTTGGGACACAGAAGGTGTCAGGGGTGAGTGTTATACGCAGAGAGTGATGTGTGTGCCGAATGGTCTGCCGGCAACGGTGGTGGAGGCGGATACAATAGGCTCTTTAAACAGACTTTTGTACTGGTACATGGAGCTCAGAAAAATAGAGGGTATTGTGTAACCCTAGTAACTTCTAAGGTCGGGACATGTTGGGCGCAACTCTGTGGGCCGAAAGGCCTGTATTCTGCTGTAAGTTTTCTATGTTTCTATTTTCCACCCATAAAGATTCACTGAGACGAATTCTCTTGTCTGTTCTGTCTGTGTTTTGCGGTGACATTTGCTCAGCCCTGTAATGTCACCCCTCCTCCTGTAATTCTTCCGCTTTCTGACGTCTGAAAATAGGGAAACCCGAAATATCGTGCTGTCCTGCTTGTCCCTCTTGCACCCAATTCTCAATAACGGCTACAATATCATAATTCATTGTGTTGATTCATGCCCTGAGCTCAACTGCCTTTTTCAGAAGCTTCCTGCATTGAAATATACGGAGCTTAGGGGACCAGTCGCTTGATGCACAACCTTTCGATTCCTGACTTGTTCTGAGGTCTGAACAACATCTGTCTCCATATAGACTCCGCTATCTGCTCTCGAACTCTGAATCCCATCCCCCTGCACCTCGAGAAAAACTATTCTCCCAAAACCTTTCATGCACAGTACTGACAAACCTTCCCTCTAGGATATCAGCTCCACTCCAGTTTATGTGTAAACCGTCTTCCATCTCTTCTGTTGACATCTCACCTTCCTTGGAATAAACACAATGAATATTGAACCCCTCCCACCGGCACCGTAGCTTGAGCCACATGCTAAACTGTATCGCCTTCCAATGTATGGACACACTGGGACGGGTGGTGGTCCTGCCTATTAATTTAATAGCAAAATCCCTGACCTCACTTTGCAGTAACACCTTCCCATACATACCGATTTCTTTGGTACATATATGGACCAGGACATCGAGCTGCTCACCCACCCACTTACGAAACATAGAATCGTTTTTACAATTACTGTTGAGCCTCTTTCTATTGCACTTTAGTCAACTACATTATTTCAAGGTGTTAGGAGAGGTGTCACAGTACATTGCCATTGAAATCCTCTCAATTCACATCTAACCCTGTCGTGCTCTCCACCCTTAAAAATTTTAATCAATTTGGCTGGCATTATAAGTTCACATCAGTTCAGTTCTGTGTCCCATTCATCGAAACCATCTATTTCTTCCCTCCACCCTCGATTCAGTTTTTAGACAATGGGGTTTGATCGGTCTTATGCGCATTAAGGATTTGTGCACTGATAACATATTTAATAGTTTTGATAACCTGTGCAGTAAATATGGCCTTCCGTATAATCATTTTTTTCAATACCTGAAGATTCTCCACTTTGTCAAGGATGAATATCCCTCTTTTCCTGATCTACCACCTGCTATGTTGCGGGACAAACTCACTCTTAGCTTTAATAATAAATGGCTGATCACTGTACTACACTCTCAGCTGATGTATTCGGGTGTTCAAGATCTAAATAAAACTACGACTAGCTGGGAGGATGACCTTGGTGTGGATCTGGCTGTGGGATATTGGGCAAAAGCACAGAATAGGGTTCATTCCTTGTCATCATGTGCTAGACTCGGGCTCATACAATTTAAAGTTTTACACAGTACATTTAAGTAAAGCCGGGCGTGCTGACATATATCCTGGGTCAGACTAGGCTGTGACAGGTGTTCCTTCTCTCCGGCTGGTTTAGTGCATGCATTTTGGTCTTGCCCTCGGCTTGATGGCTATTGGGAACTGGTTTTTAAAATTATCAGTGAGGTTTTGGGGGTGACACTGAGACCTTGCTCGCTTAAAGCTGTATTTGATGTGGCAGATGATGTTTTGGGTTTAAATGCAAACCAGTCGGATATCATTTCACTTACATCGCTTTTGGCCCGTAGGAGAATCTTGCTTGTCTGGAAATCTGCCACTCCCCCATCTGCAGCTGCTTGGTTAGATGACTTAATGTTTTTTTCTGAAATTAGAAAAGATTAAATTTACTCTGAGAGCGTTAGTGAGAAAGTTCTATTCGAAATGGGGGTCTTTCTTATCATATTTTGGGAGTCTTAATGAATTACCTACTAGTTGAGGGCATTTGATTGTACTTGGGAAGTTGCTTTCCTTTTAACACGCATATGGTTTACCTCACAGGGTGGTTGATGAATTGTAATATGAGTCTATTCTGCATCATCTGAGATGTTGTAGATGTGTGTGGGACTTCGTCTTGAAGTAGTGCAGGGGTATGGGTGTGAAATGTCCGTACTTGTATTTGTGAAGGGTTGTATTGTAAATACATTAGCTGTCATTGTATGTTCGGGGAGGGCGGGTGAGGGGAGGTTTGTTTAGGGGTAAGTTACAAAAGCAAACTGGAGGAAAATATAATCCATTATGTATTCTATATTGTGCCGTTCCTTCGATAAAATATATTATAAAGAAAGAATCATAGAGAAGGGACGGTGTGCTGTGAAAAGAGGAAGGAAGGGGAGGAGAGTGGGGACACAGAAAGGGTGTTCAGATTCAGCCGTTGGTGCAGAACGTGTGAGGCGCCATTTTCTTTCTGACTGTCTCTGATCGGAGTCTGTTTAAACGCCGAAATCCACTGACCCATGGCCAGGAGTCACAGACAGAGCGGCAATCCCTCCATACAATCCCATCACACACTCCTGGAAACATACACTGAGTAACGCTCCCTCCGCAATGATCCGTCACACACCCCGGGATCATGCACAGAGTGCAACACCCTCCATATTGTTTCAACACACACTCCGGGGTCACACACAGAGTGAAGCTCCGTCCACACCGTCCAAATACGCTGTTCCTGGGACTGATAACCAGCGAAGCTGCCTAAATATTATCCCATCACACTCCCGGTGTCAGACATGTGAAGTACCTCCCGCACCATCGCAGCACACCCTACCGGAGTCAGCAAAAGTACGAAACCCTCTCCCTCCTCCGGTCTCCCCACTCACCGATACCCAGCCTTTCGGCTTTCCAGTAGTCTTGAATTGTGTGTGTCTCTCGGAGATGGGGTGTGTGTGTGTGTGAGCGGATTGTGTGCTGCCGTTAGAGGAAGGAAGGGGAGGAGAGAGGAGGCCAGGGAAAGGGTGGTGAGAATGCAAACACTAATGCAAGTGGTGTGGAACACGTGACCGGCCTGTGCATGCAGAGTTGTGGAGAAATTCAAATCCTGGTGATCGATATCCATGGTACGGGGGGAGGTGAAACGCCAGCCATCATCTCTCCCTCATACTCCGCACAATTGCCTGTGACACAGAGTCGGAGGCGAGTGGCGGAACGACGTATATGGGGATCGCTTAGCGGGTGGCGTGAATCACGGAGACGGGGCGGGGCGTATGGGTACGTACGCGATGATGGAGAAGGCGAAGTGTGCAGGAGAGGGTGTGGGTGACTGAGACGGGGCTGCTTGTAGGCGAGGGTTGGGTGACGGAGACGGGAGTGGTGTACTGCAGTCTGTGTGACAGTGACTGGGAATAGTGTAGGAGTAGGGTGATGGAGTCGGGAGGGGTTTTCGAGAGGGAGGGTGTTATGCGTACGGGGAGGACTGTACTCGAGTTACAGTGCAGGGCCTGACTCTGTGTTGGTATCGTTGAGTGGTGAGTTCCTGCTGTGGTGCAGAGCCTGTCAGTGTGTCAGTGTCACGATGAGGGGCGTGTTCATGTCAGATGTGCGTTGTGGCAGTGACACCGAAACACATTCAGTGTCCCATTGAAGAACATCTCCGTGTCACAGTGAGGGTTGTGTGCCCCGTTCATAGCTTATGCAAACGGTACTGTCCTGCCTGCAATCAAGTCTCACTAATATCTGCCGTGTCAGGCTTAGAGGCGTTGACCCCTGACCTGAGAGCATCGGCCCTTCAAACACAACTTCCCGCATTGAAACGCACGCCGCTCAGAACATGAGTCCCAGCAGGCTCAACCTTTTGCTTTTTGACTTATTCAGAGGTCTTAACAACATCTGTCCCAACAACCACTCAACTAACTGCAATGGCGTTTTTATTTATATGTCCCTGCAACTCTAGTTTGTACCACAATTCTCCCCTTCTAATGGCAAACCTTACCGCTGGGATATTAGTTCGATCCCAGTTCAGGTGTAAATTCAGAGAGTTGCTCATGGGAGAGGAAATGAAGGAGCTGAGCAAGGTGGAGGCGATGTGGCGCGGTCTCCAGGCAGGAGTCTGTGCTGCCCCCCAGTGTTCGCTCGGCAGAATGCAATCTCAGCTGCGAACAATTCTAGATTACAGTGGAATTCAAAATACCCAGGGGCCTTTTAAAAAAATTATTTATTAAATTTTAGAAATTACAAAGAATAAATGTGGTAATAAGAGAGTAAGAAAAATGATATTAACCCTCCCCCTCCCCATAACCCTCCCCCCTAAACCCTTATCTAAAGAAAGAAATAAAAAAAAGAGAGAAATGAAAGAAGAAAAAGATTGCCTGGATATCGGAGGATCCCCACATGCTCCATGGAGTTCAAAATAATTTTGATATTTATTTTTACTTTCTCCAGTTACTCTGTGTGTGTGTGTGTGTGTGTGTGTGTGTGTGTGTGTGTGTGTGTGTGTGTGTGTGTGTGTGTGTGTGTGTGTGTGTGTGTGTGTGTGTGTGTGTGTGTGTTTGTGTGTACATAATGTGTGAATGTAATTACTAATATACTACATGTGCTTGCTGTCTTTATATTTAGTACATTTTGTGTGCGCTTCAACCCCAACTCTTCAGCAACGTTTTAAACTGAATGTAATTTCTAATTTAGTCCACACCTGCACGTACGTAAGTTTGGAGAACCGGCTCAATTTTTTTACCTATATACTGGTGACGATAACGACCGCATACCATCGAGGAATCTCGTTCTGGTCCACAATACCTATTTTCCGTTCCCCTAACAAAGAGAACCCTATCGATACAGCTCGCCAGATTTCACCCCCATCCCTGCTGAACCACAGAACCATAGTCCGTTCCAGAGACCTGACCGGTGAGACATTCCCCTGCTTGATCATTTGCACCTCTCTCCTCCCATCCAGAGGTATCCAAAGTGGTCTACCTGTTATAGAGCGGGTTGGCCACAAGGGGTTTCTGCACTGGTTCTGGCTGTTTAACCCCTTTCATCTTCCTCTCTGTCACCCTGTTTCCTGTACCCTACACCGTGGGTGTATCTAACTTTCTATATGTCTTCCCTGTCACCCCTCAGCTTCCCGAATGATCCCGAGTTCATCCAGTTCAAGTTCCAATTCTGTTCCTCAGAGTGTCACGCGGGATGCGTGTGGGTGTCACGGTATGGGGTCGCTTAGCGTCCAGTCGGGGTTGTGTCCCTGTCATGGTGAGGGGTGTGTAGGTATCACAGTCACAGCTGTGTGGCTCGCTCACTGCCTATGCTGTCTGTGAAGTGGTTGTTCTCTGTATTTCACAATCTATCGTCAAAGTTCTTGATGTACCCCACCCACTTATCTGCACACTCAATGAGTTTAAATCTGTCTTCTTTCCCCTCTTGCCGTGCAGTTGACGTAAATCACCGAACAGAACAGACCCTTCGGCCCACAATGTTCTGATATGTCAACTGAACTAAAGCACTTCTGACTGAACAACAGCCATCTCCCTGCAGTCCCTGTACATTAATATCCCTGTCAAAGAGGGTCATGAACTCCCCTCTCTCTGAGTTTGTCAATGAATCTCATGTGACCAATAAATCCGCCCCTCAGCTTTGAATACTTCCCGCTTCATCACGACTAATACAACTGAAACCGGGAATGTTGAGCTGACGCTCCTGCCTGCCCTGCGGCGATGAGGCGAGATGTCCAGGTAGGAGTCTGTGCTGTCCCCTCCCAGTGTTCACTCGGCAGAGGACAATCTCTGTTGTGAACAATTGTAGATTACGGTAGCATTTGGAGTGCCCAGGGGACTCAAGCTGCAGAAATGTGTGTGTGTGTGTGTGTGTGTGTGTGTGTGTGTGTGTGTGTGTGTGTGTGTGTGTGTGTGTGTGTGTGTGTGTGTGTGTGTGTGTGTGTGTGTGTGTGACCGGAGTGTTTGTATAATACGTGAATGTACTTACTGTTATCCTACATATGCTTGCTATCTTTATATTTTATATACAGTGTACAGGCCACCTAACAGTAGTAATGAGGTTGGGGATGGCATTAAACAGGAAATTAGAAAAGCGTGCAATAAAGGAACAGTAGTTATAATGGGTGACTTCAATCTACATACAGATTGGATGAACCAAATTGGTAAGTGTGCTGAGGAAGAGGATTTCTTGGAATGTCTGCGGGATGGTTTTCTGAACCAACATGTCGAGGAACCAACTAGAGAGCAGGCCATTCTAGATCGGGTATTGAGCAATGAGGAAGGGTTAGTTAGCTCTTGTCGTGCGAGGCCCCCTGGGTAAGAGTGATCATAATATGGTGGAATTCTTCATTAAGATGGAGAGTGACATAGTTAATTCAGAGACAAAGGTTCTGAACATAAAGAAGGGTAACTTTGAAGGTATGAGACGTGAATTAGTTAAGATAGAATGGCAAATGATACTTAAAGGGTTGACGGTGGATATACAATGACAAGCATTTAAAGATCGCATGGATGAACTACAACAATTGTTCATCCCAGTTTGGCAAAAGAATAATCCAGGGAAGGTAGTGCACCTGTGGTTGACAAGGGAAATTAGGGTTAGTATCAAGTACAAAGAAGAAACATATAAATTAGCAAAAAAAAAGAGGCACACCTGAGGACTGGGAGAAATTCAGTGACCAGCAGAGGACAAAGGGCTTAATTAGCAAAGGGAAAAAAGATTATGAGTAAAAGCTGGCAGGGAACATAAAAACTGACTGTAAAAGCTTTTATAGATATGTGAAAAGAAAGTTTGCGGATGTCACGAAGCTGGGCGGCGGTGCTAGCTGTGAGGAGGATGCTAGGAGGATGCAGGGTGACTTGTACAGGTTAGGTGAGTGGGCAAATTCATAGCAGGTGCAATTTAATATGGATAAATGTGAGGTTATCGACTTTGGTTGCAAGAACAGGAAAACAGATTATTATCTGAACGGTGGCCGATTAGGAAAAGGGGAGGTGCAACGAGACCTGGGTGTCATTGTACACCAGTCATTGAAGGTGGGCATGCAGGTACAGCAGGCGGTGAAAAAGGCAAATGGTATGTTGGCATTCAAAGCAAAAGGATTTGAGTACAGGAGCAGGGAGGTCCTACTGCAGTTGTACAAGGCCTTGGTGAGACCGCACCGAGAATATTGTGTGCAGTTTTGGTCCCCTAATCTGAGGAAAGACATTCTTGCCATAGAGGGAGTACAGGGAAGCTTCACCAGATTAATTCCTGAGATGACAGGACGGTCATATGAAGAAAGACTGGATCGACTAGGCTTATACTCACTGGAATTTGGAAGATTGAGGGGGGATCTTATCGAAACGTATAAAACTCTAAAGGGTTTGGGCAGGCTCGATGCAGGAAGATTGTTTCCGATGATGGGCAAGTCCAGAACGAGGGGTCACAGATTAAGGATAAACGGTAAGCCTTTTAGGACCGAGATGAGGAAAAACCTCTTTACACAGAGAGTGGTGAATCTGTGGAATTCCCTGCCACAGGAAACAGTTGAGGCCGGTTCATTGGCTATATTTAAGATGATGTTAGATATGGCCCTTTTGGCAAAAGGGATCAGGGGGTATAGAGCGAAAGCAGGTACAGGGTTCTGAGTTGGATGATCAGCCATGATCATACTGAATGGCGATGCAGGCTCGAAGAGCCGAATGGCCTACTCCTGCACGTATTTTCTATGTTTCTATGTTTCTATATATTATGTGCGTCTCAACCACATTTTAAACTGAATGTTCTTTGCAATTTTGGCTACACCTGCACATACAGAAATTTGGAGAAACGACTCATATTTCCTCCCGCTATACTGGTGAAAATAACGACCGCATACCATCGAGATATCTCGTTCTCGTCCACAGTACCTTCTTTTCCTTCCCCTAACAAAGACAACCCTATAGGTACAGCTCGCCATATATCACACACTTCCCTGCTAAGCCACAGAACTATTGCCCGGGCCAGAGACCTAGCGGGTGAGACTTTCCCCTCCTTGGTCATTTGCAGCTCTCTCCTCCCATCCAGAAGTATCTAAAGTGGTCTACCAGTCATTGAGCGCGATGGCCACAAGGGGTCTCTGCACTTGCTCTGGCAGTTTAACCCCTTTCACCTTCCTGTCTGTCACCCAGTTTCCTGTATCCTGCACTGTGGCTGTAAATACCTCTCTAGATGTCCTCCCGATCACCCCCTCAGCCTCCCGAATGATCCCAAGTTCATCCAGTTCCAGTTCCAACGCTGTTACGCAGATCGTCACGGCGAGATGCGTAAGGGTGTCACGGTTGGGAGTCACTTAGCGTCCGGTCGGGGCTGTGTCCATGTCATGGAGAGGGTTGTGTAGGTGTCACAGTGACAGATGTGTGGCTCTCTCACTGCCTATGCTGTCTGTGAAGTGGTTGTTCTCCGTGTTTCACAATCTATCGTCAAAGCCCATGATCTATCCCACCCCCTTCTCTGCCCACTCGATGAGTTTAACTCTGTCTTTTTACCCCTCCTGCAGAGCAGTGAATATAAATCACTGAACAGAACAGACACTTCGGCCCGCAATGTTGTGACATACCAATAGAGTAAATTACTTCTGACTGCACAACAACCCACTACAGTTCAGGTGTAAACTGAGAGGTTACTCGCTTGGAGAGAAAGTGAAGTGGCTGTGCAACGTGGAGCGGACAGGCGCGGCCTCCAGAAGGGAGTATGTGCTGCCCCCTAGTGTTCGCCGAGTGCGAGAAGCTCCAACTGGATGCACTTTTCACAGGTGACGTCGTCTGTGTGACTGGAGTTCTCTCTTCCGTCGCATGTTCTGCAATGAGAGCATTCAACTCTCTGGCCAGACATCCCTACTGCTCTGACTGTGCAATTATAAAGAAGCAATCTATAGATTAAGTGGAAAAAAAGCAATCAGTTGTTTAGCCTGTCATATTTTCTTGCACTTGCTTAATGAATCGGCTTCATCGCTTGCTTGCTGTTCAAATAAATAAATAAACAAACAAACAAACAAATACATAAATAAATAAAAGATCCGCGTGGCGCTGCTTTCTATTTGTTTTGCATTGAAACCTGTCCTAACGCCAGAATTTTATGAGTTGATGACTCCGACAGTCATACTCTGAGCAACGCTCCCTCCACAACGTCACATCACACACTCCCGGGGTCAGAGACGGAGTGTAGCTTTCTCCACACTGTCCCATCGCCCTGATTAAACCTCCTCCAACAGTGTCCCGTCACTCTCTCCCTGTTACAGGCATAGAGTGAAACTTCTTCCTCGTCCCATGCACACACTCGCGATTTAGATATTACGTGTAGCTTCCCTCTGCCCAGTCATTTTGGGAAGACTAGAATGTAAAAGCAGTGCTAAACCGTCAGAGTTCCGTCTCCAGTACGACTGCTTGAGATGTCGTCTTTGGTTTGGGTTGGTGCCGTCTTGTTCATTTCCAGTCTGAGTCTGAATTAATTCCAGACCTGACTCTGCATTTGGGTTCAACACCATCCACAGTTGTCTCGGTTCAGAAGGGATCACAGCTTTAGGAGTTTGAGGGGATGTGCTCTCTGAGTGAAGATGAGGAAAATTCTATGGATGTTCGGTGGGGAACTTTCTGACTAGCCGCATCGCCGCCTGGTGTGGATGCTACAACGCACAGAATAGTAACGGGCTACAGAGGGTTCCAGCCTCAGCCGCCACTCTGACGGTCACACCCCTCCCCACCATCGCGGACATTGTCAAGAGGCGATGCCTCGAGAAAGCGGCATCCATCACTGAGTACACTCCCCACTCGGGAGAAGCTCTCTGCTCGTTACCTCCATCAGGAAGGAGTCGCAGGAGCCTGAACACCCACACACAACGATTCAGGAACATCTTCTCACCCTGCGCCATCACATCTCTGAACACACGAGCACAGACTCGACATTTTTGCGGTGTTTATTAATGTTTGTAATTTACATTAACTATACATCTTTTTTGCAGTTCTGATGCAGCAGAAGAACACATTCCAACCAGTCTAAATTGCAGATAAAAAAATAAAAAATCAAATAGCGATTCTGCTTAAAAATATTCGATAGGACAGGACACTTGGCACGCTGGCCTTCACCGGTCAGGACGCTGAGCACAGGAGTCGGGAGATCACGTTGCAGTGGTACAAGACATCGGTGAGGCTTTCTGCTTTAGAATAAACGCCACTGACCTCGAAAGAGTGTGCAGGGAGTTCTATGGGGATATTGCAGGAAGTCGAGGGTTATGCAGAGAGGGAGGGAAGTTTGTGACTTTATTCCCTGGATCAGTGTTGCAAACTTACAGAGGTGCATAAACCCAAGAGCGGCACAGACAGAGGGAATGAGCACAGACTTTCACCCAGGGTTGGGTTATCGAGAAGCAGATGACACAGGATTGTGGTGAGAGCGGGTTGGAAGGAAAAAGAGAGAAAGAGAGATCATGGAGTCAGAGGATTCAGAGAGAACGGAGAGGGAAGGGGGAGAGAGGGGTAGAGAGGTAGCAGAGAGTGTGAGAGAGTTGGCTGAGAGAGAGGAGGAAGAGAGGGCAGAGAAAGGGCGGGTCAATAGGGGGTGGGGAAGAACGGGACGGGTTGGAAATGGCCATAAAGCAGGGGGTCAATGGGGACAGAGTTTTGCCGGTGTGTAGTGGGGAGAAAGGGGACGCCTCAGCAGTTGGAGAATGGGATAGGAGGAAGGGACAGAGCGGGAGAGGAGGAAGTTTGAGAGGATGGAGGGTTGATATCTGACGAAAAGAGAGTGGGGAAATAGAGGGGTAGGCACTGGATTCAAATCGGCGGCACTGCCACAGACGGCACAGGATTGAGGGGAGAGTGGGTGGAAAGGAGAGAGAAAAATATCGGGGAGATGGAGAGAACGGTGAGGGAAGAGAGTGGTGTAGAGAGGGGTATGAAAGTGAGAGAGGTGAAAGAGGTGAGTAGACGGAGCAGAAGAAAGCGGGCGGAGGAAGTACAAGGTAATAATAAGATAGGTAGAGGGAGCGGGACGGGGGAATGGAGGGAAAGAAGGGGTTGGACGGGGAGAGAGGTTTGTCGGTGTGTGGTGGGGAGAATATGGTTGCGATAAGGGGAGGAATTGGAGTAGGAGGGAGGGGCAGAGAGGGTGGGCGGGGAATCTGAAAGGATCGGGGAGTAAGAGTGAAGGGGAGACTGGAGTTAGCCATTTGATTCACGTCGCCTCCACTGGCTGTTGACAGAGACCCTGGATCTTTTCAGGAATATCCGGCAACAACGACTTCTCGCAGATGAAATGCTGATCACGATCGCAAGGATAAATCCTACTGACTGCAGTCGGATCACACTGTCAGCAGTAGGGCGTCCCCGAAAACCCCTTGTACAGGAGACGGAAGCTCGCGTTCCTATACAAGAGGATTAAACAATTTCAACAGAGGCAAAACAGCTCCAGCAGAGAATCCGAGCCGAGACCGTCCCCAAGCTAATCCCAGGAAATCGCTCTCTCCTAACAGCCTGTGTCATGTCCCCGAACTCCTCACTCTCAAATGCTCTCCCCCACCGACCCAGGCCGGTACCTAGATTGATACCACGGTCCCAATGTCTCCCCACAATCCTGTGTCAGTCCCCAGCTAAATGTCTCCCCCCAGCCCCGGATACCCCAAACTAATCCCACCGAATCGCTTCCTCACCGCAGTCCTCTGTCAGTCCCCATACGAATCGAACAGGTCCACCCTCTCCACTCCGATCTGTTTCAGTCCCCGCACAAACCCAACTCTCCCACCGTCTACTCCCGCTGCCCAGCTCTTTTCCCTCAGATCTATGTCAATCAGCAAACGAATCGCACTGTTCCTCCCTCTCGTCAAAGCCCGGCGACTAGCTCCGAATAAATCACATTATCCCACTGTGTGCCCATCTCCCTGTACTAGTCTCCAAACTAATCCAGTTGTCCTACTCTCGCCCATGAGATCTAAGTCCTTCACTAAACTAATCCTGCTGTTGCTTCCTCGCCTCACAGGCCGGCGACTATCTCCAAAATGATCCCACTGCACCGCGCTCTCCTGAATGACATGCGTCAGTACCAAAATAATCCCTGGGTGCTGATCTCTCCCTACTGCCCCCTGCCAGTTTCCGAAATATTCCCACTGCCCTGTCCTTCCCCGGCAGATATGTGTCGGCCCTAAAATGCTCCTATTGCACCAACCTATCCCCTACCCACATACAAACAAATCCCAATACCCCTCACTTTTTCCACAAAACTAGTTCGGACCGTAAACGAATTTCATTTTCACCCGTCAGGACTAGCTCAATACCCAGTTTCACCCGACAGATCAGTCCAAATCTCCCCTGTTTTCGCATTTTCCAATCCAGTATATATGGGTTTGGTACACAAGGTTGCGGGATGCAAAGTTCTGAGAAATTTAAATTTACTGTATTAATGCCAAGAAGAGAAAACTATTAGACGGAGATTCTCTCCGTTGATTATAACAGGAATCTCGTCCGGGACTCTGTTAAAGTAGCCTCAGTGTGTGTCAGAACCCAGGAGTGTGTGATGGGACGGTGTGGAGGGAGATTCACTCTGTGTGCAACCCCGGGAGTGTGTGATGGGATGATGTGGAGGGAGATTCACTCTGTGTCTGACCCCGGCAGTGTGTTATGCGACGGTGCGGAGGGAGATTCACTCTGTGTTTGACCCCGGGAGTGTGTGATTGGACGGTGTGGAGGAAGAATCACTCTGTGTCTGACCCCGGGAGTGTGTGATGGGACGGTGTGGAGGGCGATTCATTCTATTTCTGTCCCCGGGAGTGTGTGATGGGACGGTGTGGAGGGATATTCACTCTGTGCCTGACCCTTGGAGTGTGTGATGGTACGATGTGGAAAGAGATTCACTCTGTGTGCCTGACCCCGGGAGTATGTGATGGGACGGTGAGGAGGGAGATTCACTTTGTGTCTGACCCTTTGAGTGTGTGATGGTACGATGTGGAGGGAGATTCACTTTGTGCCTAACCCCCGGCAGTGTGTGATTTAACGGTGTGGAGGGAGTTTCACTCTGTGTCTGATCCAGGGAGTGTTTGATGGGTCGGTGTGGCGGAAATTCACTCTGATTCTGAACACGGGAGTGTATGATGAGACGGTGTGGATGGAGATTCACACTGTGTTTGACCATGGGACAGTGTGATGGGACGGTGTAGCGGGAGATTCACTCTGTGTCTGACCGCCGGAGTGTACGATGGTACGATGTGGACGGAGATTCACTCTGTGTCTGTCCCCGGCAGTGTGTTATGCGACGGTGCGGAGGGAGATTCACTCTGTGTTTGACCCCGGGAGTGTGTGATTGGACGGTGTGGAGGAAGATTCGCTCTGTGACTGACATGCGGAGTGTACGATGGTACGATGTGGAGGGAGATTCACACTGTGACTGACCCCTCAGTGTGTGATGTGACGGTGTGGAGAGAGCTTCACTCTGTGCCTGACACCGGCAGTGTGCGATGGGACGGTGCGGAGGGAGATTCACTCTGTGTTCGACCACGGGAGTGTGTGATGGGACGATGTAGAGAGAGATTCACTCTGTGACTGACCCCGGCAGTGTGTGATGCGAAGGTGCGTAGGGAGATTCACTCTGTGCCTGAGCCATGGAGTGTGTGATGGTACGATGTGGAAAGAGATTCACTCTGTGTCTGACCCCGGCAGTGTGTGTTGTGACGGTGTGCAGGGTGATTCAATCTGTGACTTACCCCGGGAGTGTGTGACGGTACGATGTGGAGGGAGATTCACTCTGTGTCTGACCCCGGGAGTGTGTGATGATTTCTGTGTGACTGTGAGATCTTATCGTGCTGTGACACATACCGCTTCATCACTTGAATTGATTTCCATCAACCTTGAATGACGGTTTGAGCATTCTTGCGTGTCTTTTTGGAAAGATGTATCAAACGTGGATACGTAATAACACCGGTCTTTGTTTGTGACCCAGTCCTCGGAACACGTTTGCTCTGAAAGTCAGGGACAAGTGACAGTGAGACACAGAGTGAATCTCCCTTCAGACTTCCCCATCACAGATACCCTGGTTGACACAGAGAGGGAAATTCCCTCCACTGGTTCCCATCACGCAAACCTGAGTTCAGGCACAGAGTGAATATCCCTCTGCAACGTCTTATCGTAAATTAACAAGGATCAGACACAGTGAAGTTCTCTCCACACCATCCATCACACACTCCCGGGGTCAAGACACAGAGTGAATAGAACATAGAACAGAGAATAATAGAGCACAATACAGGCCGTGTGGCGCACAATGTTGTGCCGACACTTAAACCTTTGCTCCCATATATCCCCCTCCCTTAATTTTCTCCACATACCTTTCTAGTAGATTCTTAAATTTCACTAGTATATCTGTCTCCACCACTGACTCAGGCAGTGCTTTCCACGCTCCAACCACTCACTGAGTAAAGAAAATCTTCTAATATCCTGCTTGAACTTCCCTCCCCTTACCTTAGAGCCATGTTCTCTTGTACTGATCAGTGATGCCCTGGAGAAGAGGCGCTGGCTATCCACTCTATACATTCCTCTTAATATCTTATACACCTCTAACATGTCTCCTCTCATCCTCTTTCTCTCTTTGTAAAGCACTAGCTCCCTTAATCTCTGTTCATAATGCACACTCTCTAAACCAGGCAGCATCCTGGTATATCTCCTCTGTACCCTTTCCAATGTTTCCACATCCTTCCTATAGTGAGGCGACCAGAACTGGACACAGTACTCCAAGTGTGGCCTAACCAGTGTTTTACAGAGCTTCATCATTACCTTGCGACTCTTAAACATAGAACATGGAATAGCACAGTACATTACAGGCCCTTTGGCCCACAATGTTTTGTCGACCCTCAAACCTTACATCCCATATAACCCCTCACCTTAAACTCCTCCATAGACTTGTCTAGTAGTCTCTTAAGCTTATCTAGTGTATCTGCCTCCACCACTGACTCAGGCAGTGCATTCCCACACCAACCACTCTCTGAGTGAAAAACATTCCTTTAATATCTCCCTTGAACTTCCATCCCCTGACCTTAAAGCCATGTCCTCTTGTACTGAGCAGTGGTGCCCTGGGGAAGAGCCGCTGGCTATACCTTCCATCTATTCCACTTAATATCTTGTAGACCTCCATCTTGTCTCCTCTCCAGGTATGAGTCATCGTTCCACGTGTCAGACACATACATGACCCCACCCCCAAAACCTCTCACCCACCCCCCATTCCCGCCATAGCTTCTCAAAATATGCGCACTGTGTCGAAAACAGAGTCCCGTCATACATACACGGGGTGAGACACAAATTTAAGATCCCTGCACCGTCCGATCACACACTAACACGGTCAGACGCAGACTGAATCTCCCTCTCCATGGACCCATCAGACACTCCAGGCGTCAGACGTGGAGTGAAGCTCCCTGCACACTGCGTTTTATAAACGCCCGGGGTCAGACGTGGAGTCAAGCTTCCGCCTACATTGTCCCATCAAACACTCTCGGAGTCAGACACAGACCCTCATTCCAAAGTCAGTTGTGAAGTGAAGTTTCCTGCCCACCCGCCTGTTACACTCTTCCGGAGTCAGAATCTGGGTGTTACTCCTTCCACATCGTCTCATCACACAATCCCGGGGTCAGATACAGAGTGAAGCTCCCTCCACACCGTCTGATCACACACTCCCGGGGTCAGACACAGATTGAAACTCCCTCCACATTGTCCCATCACACACTCCCGTGACCAGACACAGATTATAGCTTCTTATCTCTCTGCAATGTGACGAGTAGCAGGAGATGGTGCGTTTGAGGTTGTTGTGTCAACTCACCTTTTCCGCTAGTCAGCAGTTGACAGATTTGAGCCTTCTCTTTCGTCAGAGTCCTGTACTTAATTTCGAGGTCAGTGATCTTTTGACGGGGATCGGTCTGCGTCAGATTCAGATCGGAGAGATGGGTGTTCAGGACGGAGTTTTTATTTTCGAGGACGAGAAATTTACTTTTTGAGGACGGAGACATTAGAACATAGGAACATAGAAAACCTACAGCACAATACAGGCCCTTCGGCCCACAAAGTTCTGCCGAGCATGTCCCTTCCTAAGAAATTACCAGGCTTACACATATCACTCCATTTCTCAGAGCTCCATGTACCAATCCAAAATTCTCTTATAACACCCAATCGTATCCGCCCCCACCACATTGCCGGCAGCAGGTTCCTATTCCTGAGACAGCTGCTCCGGGAGAGAGCCAGGCCGGAATTCTGGGTTATGCTGGATTCAAGTGTTGAGTTCAACTCATTTACCTGAAGTCGATATTGCCGTTGGGTCCTGTTGGCCTCCTGATATTGTTCCCAAAGTTCCTGGTGGTCTCGGGCGCAGGTGATGAGAGAGTGACGAATCTGTGATACTGAAAGTGATAGTGGGCCGTGTGTTACGGTCACGGCGAGCGGTGTCTCGGGGTCAAAGTGACTGGACTGTCGGTGTCACAGTGAGTGGCGTGTTAGTGTTATGTTGAATGTCCGTGTCACAATGAGGCGTTGTCGGCATCACTGTGAGCGACGTGTCGGGGTCACGCCGATTGTCCTGTCGGTGCCATGAACAGGGTAATGTCGGCGTCACGGAGTGGGGTGGGACCCTGTCGCGGTGACGGGAGCGTCAGTTCACGATGCGGAGCGTGTCGATATTACGGTGACTGTTAGTGGAACTCACGGTGCGGGACCTGTCCGTGCAGGATGATAAGAAATAGGAGGAGGAGTCGTCCATCCGGCCTGTCGAGCCTGTTCCGCCATTCAATAAGATCACGGCTGATCTGAACTTATCTCCACTGACCTGCCTATTTCCCCATAACCCATAGTTCCCCTACTGTCAAAAATCTATCCAACCTTGTCTTAAATATATGTACTGAGGTAGCCTTCACTGATTTATTCGGCAAAGAATTCCACAGATTCACCAATGTCTAGGAAAAACTGTTCCTTAATTATGGTCTAACCTGGGACAGTCAGCATGGCTTTGTGAAGGGTTGAAAGGAAAGGACGAAAGGTAGAGAGCGCCATGGTTTTCAAGGGCTATTGGAAACTTGTTTCGGAAAAAGAGGGAGATCTATAATAAATACAGGCAGCATGGAGTAAATGAGGTGCTCGAGGAATATAAATAATGTAAAAAGAATCTTTAGAAAGAAATTAGAAAAGTTAAAATAAGATAGGAGGTTGTTTTGGCAAATAAGGTGAAAATAAATCCGAAGGGTTTCTACAGTTATATTAATAACAAAAGGATAGTGAAGGATACAATTGGTCCCTTAGAGAATCAGAGTGGACAGCTATGTGTGGAGCCGAAAGAGATGGAGGAAATTTTGAACAATTTCTTTTCTACGGTATTCATTAAAGAGAAAGATATTGAATTCTGTAACGTAAGGGAACAAGTAGGGAAGTTATGGAAACTCTGACGACATTCTATGAGGAAATACTGGCACTTTTAAGGAAAATAACAGTTGATATATCTCCGGGTCCTGACAGGATATTCCTTAGGATCTTGAGGGAAGTTGGTGTAGAAATAGCAGTCGCTCCGACAGAAATATTTCAAATGTCATTATAAACGTCGATGGTGCCGAAGGATTGGCGAATTGCTCATGTGAATCCATTGTTTAAAAAAGGTTTCTAAGAGTAAACCTAGCAATTATAGGCCTGTCAGTCTGACGTCAGCGGTGGGTAAATTAATGGAAAGTGGTCTTAGAGATGGTACATAGAATTCTCCTGATAGACAGGGTCTGATTAGGAATTGTCAGCATGGATTTGTGCGTGGAAGGTCATGTATGACAAATCGTATTGAATTTTTTGAAGATGTTACGAGGAAAGTTGACGAGGGTAAAGCAGTGGATGTTGTCTATATGGACTTCAGTAAGGCCTTTGACAAGGTTCCGCACGGAAGGTTATTTAGGAAGGTTCAGTCGTTAGCTATTAATATTGAAGTAGTAAAATGGATTCAACAGTGGCTGGATGGAAGATACCAGAGAGTATGGGGTGATGGGGTGGTAAATTGGATTAGTAACTATGCAGATGATTGTAAGGTAGGTAGCGTTGTGGATAATGAAGTAGGTTTTCAAAGCTTATAGAGAGATTTAGGCCATTATCCAAATAGGACATACATGGTAAATGGTAGGGCGTTGAAGAATGCAGTCGAACAGAGTGATCTATGAATAACGGTGCATAATTCCCTGAAGGTGGAATCTCATGTGGATAGGGTGGTGAAGAAAGCTTTTGATATGCTTGCCTTTATAAATCAGAGCATTGAGTCCAGGAGTTGGGATGTAATGTTAAAATTGTTTAAGGCATTGGTAAGGCCGAATTTAGATTATTGTGCATATTTCTGGTCACCGAACTATGGGAAAGATATCAACATAATAGAGAGAGTGCAGAGAAGATTTACTGGAAAGTTACCTGGGTTTCAACACCTTAGGTACAGGGAAAGGCTTAAAAAGTTAAGTGTTTGTTCTTTTGAGCGTAGAATGATGAGGGGGGACTTGATAGAGGTATTTAAAATAATGAGGGGGATGGATCGAGTTGACGTGGATAGGCTTTTTTCCATTGAGAGTAGGGGAGATTCAAACAACAGGACATGATTTGAGAGTTAAGGGGCACAAGTTTAAAGGTAGCACGAGGGGGAATTTCTTTACTCAGAGAGTGATAGTTGTGTGGAATGAACTTCTAGTAGAAGTGGTAGAGGCAGTTTCGGTATTGTCATTAAAAAAATGGATAGGTATATGGACAGAAAGGAATGGAGGGTTATGGGCTGAGTGCAGGTCGGTGGGACTAAGTGAGAGTAAGCTTTTGGCACTGACTTGAAGGGCCGAGATGGCGTGTTTCCGTGTTGTAATTTTTATATGGTTATATGGTTACATGGCACATCGTGTCTATCAAGCCTGATAGAGTTCTTTGCGGAGGTGACCAGGCATATAGATGAGGGTAGTGCAGCGGTTGTGATCTCATGGATTTTCGTAAAGCATTTGACAAAGTAACACATGGTAGGCTTACTCAGAAAGTCAGAAGGCATGGGATCCAGGGAACTTTGACCAGATGGATTCAGAATTGGTTAGCCTGCAGAAAGCAGAGGGTCGTAGTGGAGGAAGTACATTCGGATTGGAGGATTGTGACTAGTGGTATCCCACAAGGATCGGTTGTGCGGACTCAGCTTCTCGCGATTTTTATTGACGATCTGGATGTGGGGGTGAAGTGTGGGTTGGCAAGTTTGCAGACGACCCAAAGGTTGGTTGTGTTGTGGATAGTGTAGACGATTGTCGAAGATTGCAGAGAGACATTGATAGGATTCTGAAGTGGGATGAGAATTGGCAGATGGAGTTCAACCTGGAGAACTGTGAGGTGGTACAATTTGGAAGGACAAACTCCAAGGCAGAGTACAAAGTAAATGGCAGGGTACTTGGTAGTGTGGAGGAGAAGAGGGATCTGGGGGTACATGTCCGCAGATCCCAGAAAGTTGCCTCACAGATAGGTCGGGTAGATAAGAAAGTTTATGGAGTGTTAGCTTTCATAAGTCGAGGGATGGAGTTTAAAATTCGCGGGGTAATGATGCAGCTCTATAAAGCTCTGGTTAGGCCACACTTGGAGTACTGTGTCTAGTTCTGATATCCTCACTGTAGGAAGGATGTGGAAGCACTGGAAAGGGTACAGAAGGGATTTAACAGGATGTTGCCTGGTTTAGAGAGTATGCATTATATTCAGAGATTAAGAGAGCTTGTGTTTTACTCTGTGGAGAGAAGGAGGATGAGAGGAAACATGATAAGGCTATTAAGTGGAGTAGATAGAGTGAACGGCCAGCGCCTCCTCCCCAGAGCCCCACTGCTCAGTACAAGAGGACATGGCTTTAAGGTAAGGGGAGGGAAGTTCAAGGGGGATATTAGAGGAAGGTTTTTCACTCAGAGAGTGGTTGGTGAGTGGAATGCACTGCCTGAGTCAGTGGTGGAGGCAGATACACTAGTGAAATGTAAGAGACTACTGGACAGGTGCATGGGGGAATTTAAGTTTGGGGTGGGTTATATGGGAGGCTAGGTTTAAGGTCAGCACAACATTGTGGGCCGAAGGGCCTGCGATGTGTTGTATTGTTCTATGTTCTATGTTAATCCAGAATCTTGTGGTTATGTCCCTTAGTTGTAGTCTCACCTACCAGTCGGAACAACTTTCCTGCTTCTGTGCCTCTATTCATTCTGAATTCCGGCGAGTGCAGTCCCCATCTCCCCCTCATTGTCTAACACTCTCATCTCTGGTATCAACCTGCTGAACCTCCTCGGCACCGCCTCCCAATCCAGTACATCCTTCCTCGAGTCAGGAGACCAGAGCTGCACGCAATATTCTAGGTGAGGCCTCGCCAGTACCCTGTACCGTCGCAGCAGACCCTCTCTGCTCTTAAGTTCAATCCCTCTCGCAATGAAGGTCAACATCCCATTTGGCTTCTTGAGAGCTTGTTGCACCTGCAAAGCAACCTTTTGCGATTCATGCACAAACACTCCAAAGTCCCTCTGCACAGCAGCATGCTGCAATATTTCACTATTTAAATAATAATCATCTCTGCCCGTTTTCCTGTCAGTAGCCTCACATTTACCAAAGTAGCATTCCATCTGCCAGTCCCTTCCACACTCACTTAACCCATCTATGTCTCTCTGCAGACTCTGCGTATCTTATGCACAGTTCCCTTTTCCTCTCAATTTAGTATCTTCAGTAAACTCAGGTACACGACACTTGATCCCCGCTTCCAGATCGTTAATTTATATCGTGAACGGTTGCGGGCTCTGCCATTGGGGGATGCATAGTTTTGACGGCGATTCTTATGTCAGTGAGTGTTGGTGTCACGATGCGGTACGAGCCGGATACAAAATGAGGAACGTGACTGTGTCACAATGAGGAATGTGCCCACGTCACAGTGCGGCACGTGTCGGTGCCACGGCGAGGGGCGTGTGGGTGTTATAGTTAATCGTTATTACAGTAGGGTGTGTGTCGGTATCAGGTTGAGGGATTTGCTGTTATCATCTTCAGGGATGTCTTGATGAACGTTCTGTCGGTGTGACGGAGAGTGTTGTGTCGTTGTAATGGTAAGGGGGACCGTCTGTACCACAGTGACGAGTGTGTTGATATCACCTTAAAGGGTGTTTCGGGGTAATTTTGGGAATGTGTCGCTCTAACAGTGGCCATTTTTATACTATGCGGTTTGGTCGTTCCAACCGGTGTTAAACTCACCGTGAATCCTCCAACAGATACCCGTGATAACGAGGGTCGCTGTTAAGACGCAGATTAGCCATATGCTTGGGTCTGATCGGCCTCTCCTTGCGGATCGTTCACTGCCCATACCGTCTGTGGAAAAATCGTTTCTTGCTTTTGTCAATCCATTGTCATATTCCCTGATCTTCCCCTCCGCTGCTCTTCCCACCCTCTGCGTTTAGCTCACTCTCGTTTCCTCATGCAGAGCAGTGAGCGGAAAACACAGAACAGACCATTCGGGCAAAAAACTTTGCTATACCAATTATCCTTCATACCTAAATCGTTTTTACAGACATAATGTTCATTTCTCTCCAACCCCCGCACATAAACGTGCATGACAAAGAGCCGACTAACCGACTGTATCGATTTGCCTCCACCACCACCCCTAGCAGCATGTTCCAGTCGCCCACGCTCTCTGTGTAAACAAAAAATTGCCCCTCACCTCTCCTGAAAAGATACTCCCTCACCCCTTCCACTCCGTGGTATTATACGTTTCTCTTTTTTCTTGGGGGGGGGGGGTGCTGGGTGGAGCGGATGCACCGGTTGCCTGGTCTATCTCTGTCTCTCATCATGATAGAGACCTGTATCAACTCTCCCCTCAGTCTGGGATACATATGAAATAACATACGAAATACATACATATTGCATGAATGTATTTTACTGATATCCTGCATCTGCTTGTTATCTTTGTCTGTTTTGTGCCGTTGGTTTTGTGTTTTGTATCTGGGTCCTGGAGTAACGCAGACTCGTTTGACTGTATTGATGGGTATTCATGCATGGTTGGATTGGAATGCAACTCACATTGAATTGAAACAGTCTCTTCTGTGCCGGTTGCACTTTCTTTGGATGAGAACCCAATGAGACAAATACCCGAAGCCCATTTCACTAAATTTCGCTACATCCTCCCCACCCTACTTCCCGTCTGAGAGTGTGTGGAGTGGGGGATGAGTGGAAATTTGGGGCGCATCGAGAGAAGAGGAATATTGAGAGAGAGAGAGGGTAAGAGGAAGCAAAGGGTGTGCGGACAGAATGGGTAAGATGGCACAGGAAGAGGAAGAGGGGTGGTGTGATAGTGGGTAGAGGGTAGAGAGTGTGGGCAGTGAGGCATTGAGAGTGAATGAAGGTAAGAGAGGGGAGAAAGAGGGAGATGAGGGAAAGAGAGGGAAAAGGAGTTAAGAGATGGCGGCAAGAGGGAGTAAGCTGAAATTACAGACAGAAGGGGAAAAGAGGGAGAGAAGGAGTGAGAGAAAGTGGGAGAGAGGATGAAAGAGAGAGAGGAAAAGGGAAAGGACGAAAGAGGCAGAGTGTCGTTGAGGTAGTAGGAGAAAGAGGGAGGTGGAGGGGAAGAGGTGGAGATGGATAGAGGGAATAGAGAATGGGGTAAGAAAGAGTAGAGTGAGGTTAAAATTTTATACAGAGCCCCTCCTACTGTCCTCTATCCTGATCAGTCCTCCCTCGGTATTTCCTACCCTCTGCCCATCAGCGTTCCTTTCTCAACACCCCGTGCTCAACACCCCTCCCACGGTACAACCTCCACACCGCCTTGCCGATGACATTCTCTCTTCACTGACCCCTCCCACAGCATTCTGTCTTCATCCTATTTCATATCTCTCCCTCTATACCGCCCCTCCCCGACGCTGTCTCCACTCCCCTGCCCCGAGTGCAGGCTCCTCACCAACCCTCCAACAGAGTTCCCACTCATCGCCTCTCCCATCCGTTCAGCTGGGGACAGAACAGTGAACGCGATGGGTTCGTGGGTTCCCTCTGACTAATCGTTAGGGTGAATTGTGCGTTTACATTGAGATGTCCCGACAGGAATGAACACATCAGCTAAATACAGTCAAACTGACAGAGATGAAACTGACCTCCACCTGACGGGTCCCGGGGAACAGAGAGGGTCCTGAGATTAAGTTCCACGTACGATACATTAGATTCGGCTGGGGGACAGAACAGTGAGAGTCAGTGAGGTTACCTCTACCCGTCCTATCACACACACCCGGGATCAAACACATAATGGCGCTCTCTCCCCCCGTTTTTCTGAACCACTCACCGTTGGAAGGAGACTGCGGTCCCGTTTCTCCGAACTTCACATTCGCGTAGGTCTTTCCCTCGTCCATCTTGTTCAGGACTCTCTGCGTCTCTGAGCTGAAAACGACCGTTGTCGGAGGAAATCCGTGATGAGAAGGCGGTCAAACCGACACCAGCAGACACCAGGTGGACAGCTGATAAAGAGAGGAACCGAGAGCAGGGGGAGGAAGTGCAGGCTGGCAGAGAGATTAGAGTGGTGGGTGTTGGGAGAACATTGGGAGTGGGGAGAAAGAGAGGGGAGGGGACAGAGGGGAAGGTTAGGTGTTAGCGGAGAGAGAGGTGAGCGGCAGTGTACAGAGTGTAGAGCGGTGAGAGAAGGGGGAGTGTGTGGAGAGAGATGGAAGGTAAGGGTGACGGAAATGGGAAAACAAGAGTAGGGAGGAGGGATGTAGAGAATAGAGGGTGAGGAGTTTCGGCGAGAGATTGGGAAAGAGAGAGTAAAGAGGCGGTGAACGGGAGAAAGAGAGGGGGATAGAGAGCCGGAATGCCAGGAGGCAGAGTGGAGGAGAGGGAGGGAGAGAGGGAGCGCTACAGAAAGTGAAAAGAGATGCGTGGGGAGGGATGGAGGACAGGAATATAGACGAAGGATATGTAAAGGAAGATAATAGGAGGAGATATTGAGGGCAGGAGGGAATATCGGAGGGATTTGTGTCTCTCATACACAGCCTGTACTTTCCGGGAGGTATGCATCCACCGTTGGTTACTGGCTCGGGAGTTGGTCTGTTCCTGCTCATCGCCGGGGTCCAGGCCTTCTGTCCGTGAGAGGCCACGACTCCAGGTCAAAGTCCGAACACACACCGAAATGAGTGACCCCACAACCCCGCTCCTCCGAGTGAAGTAAACACCTCCCCTTGAAACTCTTTCCATCCACAGGGTTTCCTCCCCTTCCTCGTCCAGTGGCGCACACTCGACCTCCTTCTTTATTCCATGGCAATATCTCCCTATCACTCTAACTCTCTCTCTCTCTCTCTCTCTCTCTCTCTCTCTCTCTCTCTCTCTCTCTCTCTCTCTCTCTCTCTCTCTCTCTCTCTCTCTCTCTCTCTCTCTCTCTCTCTCTCAGGCGGCCGTGGAACAGAGGATACTGGCATATTTAAGTCAGAGTTTGATTGGGACTCAGACCGAAGTGGATCAGCCAAGATCATATGCTGGAGCAGACCCGACGGGTGAAATGGCTGCATTTTGCCGCTATCCTCTGATTTGAAGCTCCTGGGAATCTGGGGGTCAGCATCCCTGAGGATCTACACTGAGCCCAACACATTCAGGCAGACACAAATGTGTCATATTCCCGAATAAACAGCTACAGGCTTCCAGGTTTCGGCACTCTCACTACCCGGTGAGGGGTTAGCTGTCACTTTCACCTTTAGTCTCAGCAGGACAATTATTTTCTGACTCGGAAATGGACGGATAGAGAACAGTGTGGGGAAGTGTATGTTCATGTACTTTGGGAGAATAAATTAAAGTATAGACGATTTTCTAAATGGGGAGAAAAATCTCCCGCTGCGGCGCCAAGGGAATGGGGCATCTTCGTGTCCGGTTCCCTGGTGGATGACCTACAGTGGGAGTCGTTGGTGAGGAAGGCATATCGAATGTTAGCATTCATTTCCAGAGGGCAGGAATATAATTGCCAGGAATTAATTTTAGAAACATAGAAACATGGAAAATAGGTGCAGGAGTAGGCCGTTCGGCCCTTCGATCCTGCACCGCCATTCAGTGTGTTAATGGCTGATCATCGAACTCAGATCCCTGCACCTTCTTTCTCTCCATACCCCCTGATCCCTTTAGCCACAAAGGCCATATAGAACTTCCTCTTAAATATAGCCAATGAACCGGCCTCAACTGTTTCCTGTGGCAGAGAATTCCACAGATTCACCACTCTCTGTGTGAAGAAGTTGTTCCTGCTCTCGTTCCAAAAAGACTTCCGCTTTATCCTTAAACTGTGACAACTCGTTCTGGACTTCCCCAACATCGGATACAATCTTCCTGCATCGAGCCTGTCCAATCTCGTTAGAATATTACGACTTTGAAAGACACAGGTGAGGCCTAATTCGGAATATTATGAGCAGCTTTGTGACCCTCAGAGAGGAATTGTTGTGCCTTTACTGAAAACTTCCAGTCTTGGAATCTACGCATTTCTCTGACGTCAGTCGCATCACGTTCAAGCTTTTGATTCCGGCCCTTGTCTGAGGTCTTTGCAACATCTGTCCCCACATCGACTCTGCTGTCTGCTCTGGGACTCTGAATCCAACCCCCATGTAACTCCAGTTTAACATCTCTCCCCAAAACCCTCATGTACAGCCCTGGCCAATCTACTCGCTCGGATATCAGTTCGCCACCATTTTAGGTGCAAAGCTTCTCTTCTGTACCGATCCCACCTTCCTTGCGAATCGCGCAATGATCCCGAATTCTGCAGCCCTCCCACACAAACCAACTATCTGGCCACGTGCTAAACTGCATAGTCTTGCGACTCCTGGCCTCACCTGGACGGATGGTCGTCATGGACTTTAATTTAATATCTAAATACTTGACCTCACGTTACAGATCCACCTCCTTATTCATACTGTTCTCGTAGGAAATCTCCCTATTCATTACTGATCTCTATTTGTACATTGACCTCCAGTTGCTCGCTCACCCACTTAAGAATCACAGACCCAGCACTTCAGTGTTTAAATTTGTGACGGGGTGGCGGGCTGAGGGAAGAGGAAGGAAGGGGCGGAGAGTCGTGTCCAGGGAAAGGCCGGTGCGATTGCAGCCACTGGAGCAAGTGGTGTGGATCCACGCGACCTGGCTGTCCAATCAGAGCTCTGCAGTGGCCCAGGGGCGAAAGATCGGATAACCTCTGAAAGGGGGCTGGCGTAAACCCGATCCCATTCTCCCCGCAATTACCTGTGAACACCAAGAGAGAGACTGGACAGTGGGGGGAAGCGACTGAGATGTAGAGGCCTGTAGGGAATGCTGTGGGTGACGGCGACGGGAGGGTCGTCCGGGAGTTGTTATGACGGAGATGGGGATCTGTGCTGGGGAGGGAATAGATCACAGAGACGGGGCAGATTGCAAGAGAAGGGAGTGACAGAAACGGGAGTGGTGTAGAGGAGGGAATGTGCAGGAAAGCGTCTTTTTGACGGGAACTCGGAGGGGATCTGGAGTGGATTATAGAGACGGTGAGGAACTGTGTCGGTGTCACGCTGCTGGGCGTCGATGTGGGGCGCACTCTTGTCAACGCAAGAGATGTCGGTGTCACGGTGAGGGCCGTGTGGCTCGTTCACTGCCTATGCTGTCTGTGAAGTGGTCGTTCCCTGTGTTTCACAATCTATCGTCCATGTCCTTGATCTACCCCACCCCGTGATGGGTTCAAATCACTCTTTACTCTCCCTGCGGAACAGAGAACGTGAATCACCTAACAGAACGGACCAATCGGCCCGCAAAGCTCTGATATATCAATTAATGTAAATCACTTCTGCCTACACAACGTCCATCTGGGACACGTCAAAGTCTGGGAAAAGGCGCCAAAGCATTCGGGCTCTCACGACCAGACTACGTAACAGTTTCTTCCCCCAGGCTATCAGACTCCTCCATACCCAGTACCTGGCCTGACACCTTGCCCTATTGTCCTGTTTATTATTCATTGTAATACCTGCATTCTTTTGTGCACTTCATGCAGTCCTGGGTAGGGCTGTAGTCTCGTGTAGTTGTTGTGTTGTTTTGTTTTTTCTCTGTGTTGTTTTTTTAAGTAGTTCAGTCTAGTTTCTGTAATGTATCATGTAACACCATGGTGCTGAAAAACGTTGTCTCATTTATGCTCATTGATGCTATGTACTGTACCAGCAGTTAAAGTCGAAATGACAATAGAAGTAACTTGCCTTGACTTGACTTGATCTCCCCGCATTCCTCGCACACCCAGGTCCCTTGCAAAGAGCCTCTGGAACTACTCTCTCCCTGTGTTTGTCAATGAATCCAATGTGGCCAGTAAAGCCGCCCATCGCCCTTGAATTCTTTCCGCTTCATCACGACTAATGCAACCGAAAGCCGGAATGCTGAGGTAACGCTCCTTCCCGTCCTACAACCTCGTCTCTTTAGTGTCTACAATATCACAATTCAGGTCGTTCACCCCCTGCCCCAGCGCATCTGCATTTCCATATAACCATATCACGATTACAGCATGGAAACAGGCCATCTTGGCCCTTCTAGTCCGTGCCGAACGCTTACTCTCACCTAGTCCCACCAACCTGCACTCAGCCCATAACCCTCCATTCCTTTCCTGTCCATATACCTATCCATTCTTTTTAATAACAATGTCGAACTGCCTCAACCACTTCTACTGGAAGCTGGTTCCACACAGCTACCACTATGTGTAAAGAATTTCCCCCTCGTGTTAACCCTAAACTTTTGCCCCTTAATTTCGTACTTCGTATTTCGTACAATACGACCTTCATGGAAACGTCGCAGCTTATAATATGAGACACAACAGTCTCAACCTTTTGCTTCCTGACATTGCCGGAGATCGTAACAACATCTGTCCCAAAGGACACTCTACTCTCAGTTTTGGCATTCTGCTTTTCATCCCTCTGCATCTCTAGTTTAAACCGTTTCATTCCCCCTCCTCAATGAAAACTCCCAGCTGAGATATTCGTTCCAGTTCAGTTCATTTGTAAACTGTGAGAGTTGCTCGTGGCAGAGAAAATGAAGGAGATGAGCAGCGTGGTGCAGTGTGGCGTGGCCTCCAGGCAAGAGTATGTGCTGCCCCCAAGCGTTCGCTCGGCAGATGGCAAACTCTGTTCTGGTCTTCTGCGAATTGCAGTGGCAGCCAAATGAACCCACAGAACATCTTTTCCGTCCCATAAAATGAATCCCCTATCACAGCTGCTGATCTTATCTCATTCGCCCCCTTCCTTTCTGAACTACAGAACCAACCACAGAGACGTCATTTGTCAGACTTGCATCTACCCGGTCATTTGCAACGCTATCCCCCACCCAGAAGTATGCAAAGTGGTATACCAGTTATTGAGCTTTTTGGCCACAGGAGGGCGTGTAAACTGGACATGGCTGCTTAACCCTTTTCATCTTCCTCACTGTCACACAGTTTCCTTTGAACCTTGGGTCTAACTTCCTCCTTATCACCCGCTCAGTTTCCCAAATGATCATGAGCCCATCCAGTTCCAGTTCCAACTCCTTAACCCCGAGTGTTAGAAGTTGAAGCTGAATGCACTTCTCACGGGTGAAGTTGTCAGAGACACTGGAGGTCTCTCTGGCGTACCCCGTCCTGCAAGAGGAGCATTTAAATCTCCTGTCAGGCATGTCTACTGTTCTAACGGTTTAATTGTACAGAAGGAAATAGTAAACACACTGAAAACAAACCCACCTACAATAAACCCTGTCTTTTTTTTTGCCCGTGATAATAAATCCACTTCACCGATTGGTTGTTGGGCGAAAAACGCGAGGCGCTGCTTTTTAAAGCATATAGTTGTCCCGCTCCTGATCTCTGTTTGCAGGCTGTCTCAGCGCCAATATTATAAGAATCTATGATTCCATCAGACACACACGAAGCGAGCCTTCCCCTCCCCTCCATCCCATCCCATCACATATTCCATATATCACAGAGTGGAACTCACTCCACACTATCGCATCACAAACTCCCAATGTCAGACACAGAGTTAAGCTCCCTTCACACTGTCCGATCACAAACTCCCAATGTCAGACACAGAGTGAAGCTCCCTTCACACTGTCCGATCACACACTCCCGGGGTCAGACACAGAGTGAATCTCCCTCCACACCTTCCCATCACACACTGCCCGGGTCAGACACAGAGTGAAGCTCCCTCCACACCTTCCCATCACACACTGCCCGGGTCAGACACAGAGTGAAGCTCCGTCCACACCGTCCCACCACACACACCCGGGTTCAGACACAGAGTGAAGCTCCCTCCACACGGTCCCATCACACACTCTCGGGCTCAGACACGTGAAGCTTCCTCGGCACTGTCCCATCACACTCTCTCTGTTACAGACACAGAGTGAATTCACTTCCCCATTTCTTCACGCACTCACTGTTCAGACATTGTTTAGTTCCTCTGTAGCTATCCCCCGCCAAACCAGCACAATAGCATCAAAAACTACCCAAGTCAAAATGAGATCTAACCCTACCCCCCACCCCCACCCCCCGCACTCTCTTCTCTCAACAATACCCAGTACTCCACAATCCCAGTTGTCTGGAATCCTGTCCCGGAAAATATGAGTGCGCGTGACAGGATGTGGATGATTCAGCACGCACGTGCTCCCACTTTTAATCAACGATTCCCAATCCCGGGCTGGTGCCCGACCCTCTACAACAGGATGATAGGCTCCCTCATCCGGAAACCACAGTCTGTAGCGACGTTATCGAGCAACAGGTTGTGTGAAAAAAAAGGGGCTGGTAAAGGGCTCAGACACACTAGGAGAATGAGAATAGACGTGGCAGTTAGAATACAGTGTTGGGAATTGCATGGTTTTGCAATTTCAAAAAAAAACGTAAATTCTTTTCTTGATTGACAGAAAAATTTCAAAATAAATCTGCGGTACAGAGGGATTCGGCAGAGCTCGTGTAGTTTTCATAACTGTTTCACATGCAGATTGATGTGCCTCAGGGATCTGTACTCGGTCCAATGTCGTTTGTCATATACATTAATGATCTGGATGATGGGGTGGTAAATTGGATTAGTAAGTATGCAAATGATACTAAGATAGTTGGCGCTGTGGATAATGAAGTAGGTTTTCAAAGCCTGCAGAGAGATTTAGGCGAGTTGGTAGTGTGGGCAGAAAGATGGCAGATGGAGTTTAATGCTGATGAGTGTGAGGTGTTACATTTTGTTAGTAATAATCAAAATAAGACATACATGGTAAATAGTAGGGCGTTGAAGAATGCAGTAGAACAGGGTGATCTAGGAATAATGGTGCATAGTTCCCTGAAGGTGGAATCTCATGTGGATAGGGTGGTGAAGAATGCTGTTGGTATGCTGCCCTTTATAAATCAGAGCATTGAGTATCGGAGTTGGGATGTAATGTTAAAATTGTATAAGGCATTGGTGAAGCTAAAATTGGAGTACAATTGATAGTTCTGGTCACCGAATTATAGGAAAGATAGCAGCAAAATAGAGAAAGTGTGTGGACTAGATTTACTGGAATATTATCTCGGTTTCAGCACCTAAGTTAACAGAGAAAGGTTGAACAAGTTAGGTCTGTTTTCCTTTTTTTTAGCGTAGAAGTTTGAGGGGGATTTGATAGAGGCATTTAAAATTATGTGGTGGACAGAGTTGACGTGGATAAGCTGTTTCCATTGAGAGTAGGGGAGATTCAAACAAGAGGACATGAGTTGAGAGTTAAAGGGCAACTGTTTAGGGGTATCACGAAGGGGAACTTCTTTACTCAGTGGTAGCTGTGTGGAAAGAGTTTCCATTTGAAGTGGTAGAGGCAGGTTCGATTTTGTTATTTAGATGTTATTAAGATGGATAGGTAGATGGACAGGAAAGGAATGGAGGGTTCTGGGCTGAGTGTAGGTAGGTGAGACTAGGTGAGAGTAAGCGTTCGGTACGGACTAGAAGGGCCGAGATGGCTTGTTTCTGTGCTGTAATTGTTATATGGTTATCCGCTTATATGTTGTCATTCTAAGGCTTCCTAAGTCACAGGTGAGGCCACATTTGGAATATTGTGAGTCGGATTGGATCCCTTATCTAACTGGGGATTTGCTTACATTGGGAGGGTTCAAAGGAGCTTCGGGAGAATGATTCCGGGATTGGAAGGTTATTATATGAGGAGTGTGTGATGGCTCTGGGATCACTGTCATGCTGAAGACTGAGGGGTGAGCCACTCGAAATCGATTGAACATTGAAAGGCCACGGGAGAGTGGATGTGGAGAGGATGTTTCCTATGGCAGGAGAGTCCATGTCAAAAGGCACGCGCTGAGAACAAAGGACTCCGAAAGTAGTCCGAAAGTGGAAAGGCGATGTGCGGGAATTCCCTTCGCCAGAACGTGGTGAATTTGCGGGATTCAATGCCGCAGGCAGCCGGGGAGGCCCAGCCATTTGGATGAGTTTCAGGCGGAGGTTGATAGATTCTTGATTAGACAATGCATGAAGGGAGACAAGGAGCAGACGAGCGATCGGGGCTGAGAGGGATATGGATCAGGGATGGGGACACGGCAGAACAGACAGGCGATCGGGGCTGAGAGGGAAATGGATCAGGGATGGGGAAACGGCAGAACAGACGGGCGATCGGGGCTGAGAGGGAAATGGATCAGGGATGGGGAAACGGCAGAGCAGACGGACGATCGGGGCTGAGAGGGAAATGGATCGGGGATGGGTAAACGGCAGAGCATTCTCGATGGCCTAATTCTGCTCCGGTGTCGTTTGGCTTTAACTGAAGTTCCCGGGTTCCTGGCTGTCAGCGTCTCGGAGGATCTACAGTGGGCCAAACACCCTCACGCCAACATGAAGAAGGTGCAAACAACATCCACAGGGAACGTTTCCCTTCGGATGGATAACATGGATACGAGGGATGTTGTACATTTGGACAAAGCCTTTCACAAGGTGCCACCCATGAGGCTGTTTACCAAGCTGAGAGCCTATGGTATTATTGGAAAGCTGCTAACATGGTTAGGGTTATGGTTGTCTGGTAGGAGGCAGTGAGTTGGAATAAAAAGGATCCATTTCTGTTTGGCTGACAGCGACTGGTGATGTTCTGAAGGGTCGTTTTTTTATGCTGTATAGAAATTATTTAGATGATGGATAGATGGCATTGCTGCCAATTCTGCTGATGTTACTAAGATTCTCTGTGGGGCAGGTAGCGTTCAGGAAAAAGGCAGAATGCAGAAGAACTTAGACAGATTAGTAGAATGTTCATTGGCAAATGGAATACAATGTTGGAAAATGCATGGTCGTGCACATTGGTTGCAGAAACGAATGTGCGGACTATTTTCTAAACGGGGAGAAAATCAAAAACAGAGAGATGCAAAGGGACATCTTCTTCCACTGCGCAATCGCATCTCTGAACGCACGAGAAATAACTCTACATTTTTGTGGTATTTATTAAAATTTGTAATCTACATTAATTTTACATCTTTGCGCCATACTGATGCTGCAAAAAAATCCAAGCTGTGTAACTGTCAGATAATAAATCAAATATCGATTCCTTTGCAAAACATCCGGTCTGAGTGGACAGAACACTTGGCCCGCTGGTCTTCACTGGTCAGGACACTGAGTACAGGTGTCGGGAGGTCATGCTGCAGTTGTACAGGATGTCGGTGAGCCCGCACAGTTTTGGTCGCCCTGCTCTGTGTAAAATGCTATTGAGCCAGAAAGAATGAACAGGGAGATTTTCAGGAATATTGCTGGGACTCGAGTAACAGAGATGGAGAGAGGAAGGGGTCTTTATTCCCTGGACCGTAGCTGTAACCTTACAGCGTTGCATAAGCTCAAGAGGGGCACAGACAGTGGGAATGCGCACAGACCTTTACCCAGAGTAGGGGTATCGAGAACCAGACGGGACAGGATTGAGGTGAGAGTGGGTGGAAAGGAGAAGGAGGGATGAATCCGTGAGGCGGAGGTGTTAGAGGAAACGGAGAGGGGAGGGAGAGAGTGTGGTAGAGAGGGAGAATCGAGAGAGATAGAGAAAAGAGGTTGGATGAGAGAGCGGAGAAACAGCAGGCGGAGAAAGGTCGAGGAAATAGGGTGAGGAAGAGCGGGATGGGGGAGGGGTGGCGAGAAAGAAGGTCATAGATGGGGAGAGGGGCTTGTCCATGTGTGGCGGGGAGAATGGGGTTGCGTAAAGAGGAGATTAGATCAGCAGGTAGGGTCAGAGACTGCAGGCGGGATTTTGAGAGGATGAGGTGAGTGAGAGTGGAGGAGAGATAAGGAAGGGAAAGACGGGGTAATCATTTGATTCAAGTCGGCTCTCCGGGCTGTTGACAGAGAATCTGGATCTTTCCAGGAATATCTGGGCGGGAAGGTGCGGACTTCTCGCAGATGAAATGGTGATTATCATGAAGGCAGTTGCTACGCCATTTATTCGATTGACATACACTGCAGGAGGAGCTTCCAGAGGAAATCTTGTACAGCCGTCCAAAGTCAAAATTCCTATTAATAAATGGTTAAAAAATAACTTTGAACAGAGGCAAAACAGACCCGGCGCGCAAAGCGAAACCGTCGCCAAACTAGTCCCATTAAACTAGGCAATCGCCACAGTCCTGTGTCGTTCCCAAAATAATTCCAGTGTCCCAATGTATCCCCACTGCTTGTGTCAGTCACCATATTATCCAACTACACCACTTCCCCCACAGCCTCCGGCCCGTCGTCCCGCGGTCCCCACAGTCCTGTGGCAGTCCCAATGCGAATCGAACACCCCCTCTTTCTCCTCTCAGATCTATTTCAGTCCCCAAACAAATCACACTCTCCCATCCTCCTCCCTTAGACTTCCGCCGTACCGAAATTAGTCACAAAGGCACACTGTCTTCATGCAGCCCTGTGTCGGTCCCCAAATCCATCCCACGACCCTTCCTCTCCCGACAGTTAATGTCCGTCTCCAGGTTAATCTCATTGCCCCTCACCATTCCCTCAGCCCTACGTCAGTCGCAATCTGCACCCACTGACCGGCTCTGTGCCCGCATCCCTGTATCAGTCTTGAAACTAATCGACTTGCCCCACACTCTCCCCTCAGATCAGTGTCAGACCTCAAACTGATCCTGCTGCACTACTCTCTCTCACAGAGCAAGACCTGTCGTCAAACTAATCCGACTCTGCCTCCTTCTCCACACAGTTGTGTCAGTCACCAAAATAATTCCACTGCATCTCCCATCCCCACAGCCCTTCGTCAGTCACCAAAATAAACCCCAGAGCCCACTGACAATCGTCAAAATATTTTACTGCCCTGTCCCGCACCAGACACATCCCGCTCCCTAAACATACTCCCCTTGTATCATCCTGTCCCGACAAAAAATCCCATCACCCCGCTTTCTTCCCACAAACCTATTTCAGTTCGTAAACTAATCTCATTGTTTCCCCTCAGGACAGTGTCAATCCCCATCTCCGAGCCCACAGATCAGTCCAAATCTCACCCGGTCGTGCACTGACCAATCCAGTAAACTTGGTTTTGGGGGACAAGAGAGCGGGAAACAAAACTCTGTAAAATTAAAATCCTTTGATTAATGCTGAGAATCGAAAACTATTTACGGAAGAGTGTGCAGGGACGGAATGGATGGAGGTTCTCACTTTGACTGAGCCCGGGAATATGTTTTGGGAAGAGGTGGAGGGAGATTCACTCTGTGTCTGACCCCGGTAGTGTGTGATGGGATAGTACAGAGGGAGCTTCACTCTATGTATAACCCCGGGAATGTATGATGAGGAGGTGTGGAGGAAGCTTCACTTTGTGTCTGGCCCCGGAATGTTTCATTGGACCGTGTGGATGGAGCGTCACTTTGCCGCCCCCAGGTAGTGCGTGATGTGACGATGTGGAGAGATATTCACTCTGTCTTCCCCCTAGAGTGTGTGACGAGATGGTGGGGAGGGAGCTTCACTCTGTGTCTGACCCGGGGATTGTGAGACAGAAGTGTATTGTGAGTTATCATTCTGTGTCTGAACCCGCGGGTGTGTGATAATTCCTGTGTTACTGTGGGATCTTTTCGTGCTGTGATACATACCTCCTCATCCCTTGATTTGATTTCCAGCAGCCATGAATTACGGTTTGAACATTCGTGAATCGCTTTGCGGAAAGATGTTTCAAACGTGGATACGAAATAACACCGGTCTTTATTTGCGACCCAGTCCTTGGAACACGTTTGCTCTGGAAAACAGGAACAAGGAACAATGAGACTCCCTTCACTCCCTCCCTCCCTTCAGAGTGAATCTCCATTCTCCCATCACACACACCCGGTGTGCCACACAGAGTGAATTTCACTCCATGCTTTCTCATCACGTACAGCTGAGGTCAAGAACAGTGTGAATCTCCCCACACACCGCCCAATCGCACATTAACAAGGATCAGGCACAGGGATGTTCCCCCAAACCATCCATCACACACTCCCGGGGTCAAAACACAGACTGAATCGCGTACCACACTGTCCTATCGTACATTAACAAGGATCAGGCGCAGTGAACTTCCCGCAAACCATCCATCACACACTCCCGGGGTCAAGGCAGAGTGAATCACGTACCACACTGTCCAATCGCAAACACCCGGGGAGAGACACAGAATGAAGTTCCGTCCACAACGTCCCATCACAGATTCAGAGGATCGGGCACAGAGTGGAGTTCCACCACACTCTTTCATCGCACACACCCGGGATCAGACACAAAGTGATTTTCCCTCCACATCGTCCCATCACACACCCTCAAGCTCAGACACGCAATGAAACTACCTCGGCACCGTCCCATCACAGGCACCCGGAGTCAGTTATAGAGTGAAGGTCCCTGCAGGCCATTAAATCACAAACATCCTAACTGGGCAGACACAAATTCGGGTTCCATCTGCAATGTCGTGTCACACATTCTCGAGGACAGTCGAAGAATGAAGCTCTTGTCCCACGATCCCATCATACTCTCCCAGTGTCAGACACAGAGTGATGCTACTTCCACACTGTCCCATCATACTTCCCAGTGTCAGACACAGAGTGATGTTCCTTCCACACTGTCCCATCACACTCTCCCAGTGTCAGACACAGAGTGAATCTCCCTCCACACGGTCCCATCATACTCTCCCAGTGTCAGACTCAGAGTGATGCTACTTCCACTCTGTCCCATCATACTCTCCCAGTGTCAGACTCAGAGTGATGCTACTTCCACTCTGTCCCATCATACTCTCCCAGTGTCAGACACAGAGTGATGCTTCTTCCACTCTGTCCCATCATACTTCCCAGTGTCAGGCACAGAGTGATGCTATTTCCACACCGTCCCATCATACTCTCCCAGTGTCAGACTCAGAGTGATGCTACTTCCACACCGTCCCATCATACTCTCCCAGTGTCAGACACAGAGTGATGCTTCTTCCACACCGTCCCATCATACTTCCCAGTGTCAGGCACAGAGTGATGCTACTTCCACACCGTCCCATCATACTCTCCCAGTGTCAGACTCAGAGTGATGCTACTTCCACTCTGTCCCATCATACTCTCCCAGTGTCAGACACAGAGTGATGCTCCTTCCACACTGTCCCATCATACTCTCCCAGTGTCAGACTCAGAGTGATGCTACTTCCACACTGTCCCATCATACTCCCCCAATGTCAGACTCAGAGTGATGCTACTTCCACACTGTCCCATCATACTCTCCCAGTGTCAGGCACAGAGTGATGCTACTTCCACACTGTCCCATCATACTCTCCCAGTGTCAGACACAGAGTGATGCTTCTTCCACACTGTCCCATCATACTCTCCCAGTGTCAGACACAGAGTGATGCTACTTCCACACCATCCCATCATACTCTCCCAATGTCAGACTCAGAGTGATGCTACTTCCACACTGTCCCATCATACTCTCCCAGTGTCAGACACAGAGTGATGCTACTTGCACACCATCCCATCATACTCTCCCAATGTCAGACTCAGAGTGATGCTACTTCCACACTATCCCATTATACTCTCCCAGTGTCAGACACAGAGTGATGCTACTTCCACACTGTCCCATCATACTTCCCAGTGTCAGACACAGAGTGATGCTACTTCCACACTGTCCCATCATACTCTCCCAGTGTCAGACACAGAGTGATGTTCCTTCCACACTGTCCCATCATACTCTCCCAGTGTCAGACTCAGAGTGATGCTAGTTCCACACTGTCCCATCATACTCTCCCAGTGTCAGACACAGAGTGATGTTCCTTCCACACTGTCCCATCATACTCTCCCAGTGTCAGACTCAGAGTGATGCTACTTCCACACTGTCTCATCATACTCTTCCAGTGTCAGACACAGAGTGATGCTCCTTCCACACTGTCCCATCACACACGACCGGGGTCAGCCTCAGACTGAAAATTTCACCCCACCACACTATCACACACTCCTTGGGTCCAACATGGAGTGAAGCTCCCTGCGCACTCTCCCATCATACAGCCCTGCGGACAAACACAGAGCGAAACTCCCTCCACACTACCCTATTACACCTGTTCGTGATCAGTGAGGAAATTGTGTACAGTTCTGGCCAACGAATTATCGAAAAGATGTCAACAAAATAGAGACAGTACAGATCATTTACTAGAATGTTACCTGGGTTTCCGCACCAAAGTTACAGAGAAAGGTTAAACAAGTTAGGTCTTTATTCTTTGGAGTGTAGAGTGTAGAGAATAGAGTGGAGCAGGTTAAGACCTATAAGTATCTGGGAGTACAGTTAGACGAGAAGCTAGACTGGACTGCCAACACAGATGCCTTGTGCAGGCAGGAAGGCACAGAGTCGACTGTACTTCCTTAGAAGGTTGGCGTCATTCAATGTCTTTAGTGAGATGCTGAAGATGTTCTATAGGTCAGTTGTGGAGAGCGCCCTCTTCTTTGTGGTGGCGTGTTGGGGAGGCAGCATTAAGTAGAGGGACGCCTCACGTCTTAATAAGCTGGTAAGGAAGGCGGGCTCTGTCGTGGGCAAAGTACTGGAGAGTATAAAATCGGTAGCAGAGCGAAGGGCGCTGAGTAGGCTACGGTCAATTATGGAAAACCCGAACATCCTCTACATAGCACCATTCAGAGACAGAGAAGCAGTTTCAGCGACAGGTTGCTATCGATGCAATGCTCCTCAGACAGGATGAAGAGATCAATACTCCCCAATGCTATTCGGCTTTACAATTCATCCGCCAGGTGTAAGATATGTTAAAGTGCCGGGGTTAGGACTCAATGTATTTAAGTAAACTACTTAAGAACTTTTTAAAAGGTATTATTAATGCTTTTTGAAGAGTGATTTAGATGCATATCATATTTTTACTGAGTTAAGTATTGTATGTAATTAGTTTTGCTACAACAAGTGTATGGGACATTGGAAAAAAAATGTTGAATTTCCCCATGGGGATGAATAAAGTATCTATCTATCTACCTAGAGGGTTGAGGGCGGACTTGACAATGAATTTAAAATTATGAGGGGGATATATAGAGTTGACGTGTATAAGCTTATCCCATTGAGAGTAGGAGAGATTCAAACAAGAGGACATGAGTTGGGAATTCAGGGGAAAACACACATGACGCCCCCCCCCCAACAAAATGCACTCATTCAGCCCCTCTTCCCACCATAGCTTCCCATCAGAGGCACACTATGTCAAACACAGAGTCCTATCACATACACACGGGGTGAGACACAGATTTAAGCTCCTTGCACACCGTCCGATCACACACTCACACGGTCTGACGCAGATTGAATCTCTCTCTCCACGGGCCCATCACAGACACCCGGGGTCAGACGTAAATTGAAGCTCACTGCCTTTCGTGCACTCACACCGTACAGTCACACTCTTACGGGGTCAGATTCTGGGTGTTTCTCATTCCACACCGTCTCAGCACACACTCCTGGGGTCTGACAGAGTGAGGCTCCCTCTACACCACCCCTCACACACTCCCTGGGTCAGAGAACAGAATTTTGATCTCTCCACAAAGTCCAATCACACACGGCCTTGGTCAGACACAGTGCGAATCTCTTCTCCACGGCTCCATCACACACTCCAATTGTCAGACACAGAAATAAACTCCCTCAGCGCACATTACAAATTTCAGAGGGAGAGTGATTCCCCCTGTACATCTTCTCAGCGCACCACACAGCAAAGTACCAGACACAGAAGTAAGCTGCCCCCACACGGCCCCATCCCAGACTCACCGGGTCAAACACAGAGTGAATCACCCTCCATACCTTCTTTTCACACACTCCCGATGTCAAGCACAGAGTGACGCTTCCTCTCTCCATGCCTGCCCTGTGATGAGGAGCGGGTGAAAGAAGGGGATGATGCCTCACCTCCTCTGCTGGTCAACAATTCACAGATTTGAGCTTTGGTTTCGTTGACTGATCTGTATTTCGTTTCCATCTCAGTGAACTGGTGACGGAGATCGCTGTGCAGTCGTTTAAGATCGGATAGGTTAGAGTTGAGCGCAGAGAGCTTGGATTGAAGGGTTGAGTTTAACTCATGGTAGTTTCGGTCGGAGGTAAACTGAGACTGAGGAATCTGTGATACTGAGAGAGATGGTGAAGGATGTTTAGAGTTTACAGTGACACGTGAGTCAGCGTCACGCTACCGAACGGGTCACAGAGAGTGTTGTGTCAGTGCCACGATGCGTTGGTGGCACAGTGAGAGGCGTCGGGGCCACCTTGGGGGGCGTGTCTATGTCACGCTGTGGGGTTTATCAATGTCCCGGTGAAGGTTTTGTTGTTGTTCCCATGGCGTTCTGCGTCAGTATCTTGCGGGGCATGTCCGAGTTGCTGTGAGGGATGTATCGATGTCACGGTGGTAGGTGTGGCTGTACCCAGGAGACAGGTGTACCGGGGTACAATGAAGTGTATCGCGATGTCAAGGGGACGAAAATGTCTCATTGAGGGGCCTTGTGGTGTCAGGGTGTTTGGAGTATCTGTGTCATGGTGTGGGGTGTGCTGATCTCACAGAGAGGGGTATGTCTGTGTCACGGTGAGCGACGTGTCATTGCTGCAGTGTGTGTGTGAGTGACACGCTGATGTGTGTGTTGGTGTCACGGAGAGTACTAATGTCGGTGTAATTGTGAATTAGTAGGTTTGCCTGTGTCAGGATGATGTGTGGGTAATTGCCTCAGTGAGTGGTGCATCTCTGTTATATTGAGGGGTGATACGGTCTCGGTAAGGGTTGTTAAAGTGACTTCTGAGTGTTTGTCACGATGCGGTGTGTAGCGGATCACGTTGAGGAGCGTGAAGTTGCCACGGTGTACGGTATCTCAGTGTCACGGTGAAGAGCGTGTCGGTGTCACTTGAGCAGATTACCAGTGACACGATCAAGGGCATGACGATGTTACAGTGAGGGGTACGTTGCGGTCAGTGTGACTGCCCCGTGTGTGTCACGGCGGTGGTCGTGTCCGTGTCGCGGTTAGGAGTGTATCTGTGTCCCGTTGAAGGTCGTGACCGTGCTACGGTAACAGCATTGTTGATGTTATGGTGAATGTCGTGTCGGTGTCAGGATGAGTCCTGATTGTGTTACGGTAAAGGCCGTGTTTTTATCACGGTTAGGGGTGTGTCCGTGTTGTGGTGATGGGTTTTAATCGGTATTACGGTAAGCGGCGTGTCGGTGTCACTGTGGTGTTTTACAATAACTATTCATTCCACTCTCTTTATTTACGGTCTGACTCCACCCTGAGCCCGTTCCACTCACTATGGATCGAGAGACCGACCACAATCACGATGAGGGCGGACGTAACTAGGCAGAGTAGGCAGATCAGACGGTGCGGTCTATTCCCGATCTTCACTTTCGACTTCCGTTCTTGCGCAGCTGTGGAGAGACCACACCAGCATAAGACCATAAGATATAGTAGCAGAATTAGGCGATTAGGACCATCGAGTCTGCCCCGCCATTCAATTATGGGCCAAAGGAATTCTTCCAGTCATCCCCACTCCCCTCCCTACTGCAGATACCCATTAATGCCCGGGTTAATCAAGAGCCTATCTGTCTCTGCACCCAATAATTTTGCTTTCACAGACGCTCGTGGCAACATATTCCACAGATTTAACAACCTCTGAACAAAGTAATTTCTCCGCATCTGAGTTCTAAAAGGACGTCGTTCAATCCGGAAGTCGTGGTCACTTGCCCTAGAATCGCTTACCATTGGAAATAACATTTCCATATCTAATCTGTACAGGCTTTGAAGATTCGGTAAGTTTCTATGAGAGGCCCCCTCTTTCCCCTGAACTCCAGGGAATACAGCCCAAGAGCTGCCGAAAGATCCTCATACAGCGACCCTCTCATTCCTGGAGTCATTCTCCTGAATCTTCTCTGAACCCTCTCCAATGTCAATATTTATGAGAAGCCCAAAGCTGCACACAATACTCTCAGTGTGGTCTCACGAGCGCCTTTTGGTGCCTCAACATCACATCCTTGTTCTTATATTCTCTACCTGAATGTCAACATTTCATTCGCTTTCTTCACCACCAACTGAACTTAGGGGTTAACCTTTAGGGTCTCTTGCAAAACTACTCCCAAATGCCTTTGCAACTCTGCATTTTGAATTCTCTCACCATCTAAATAATAGTATTTTTGTTTATTTCATCTTCCAAAGTGCATGTCCATACAATTTCCAACGTTGTGTCTCATTTGCCACTTCTTTGCCCATTCCCCTAAACTATCTGCGTCCCTCTGTAAGCTCTCTGTTTCCTCAACACTTCCCGCTCCTCCACCTTTCTTTGTATAATCGGCAAATTCTGCACAAGTCCATGACTCACATGGTCCAAATCTTTGACAGACATTGTAGAATTCAGCGGTCCCAACACCGACCCCTGTGGAACTCCACTGGTAACCGGTAGCCAGCCAAAATAGGATCCCTTCATTCCCACACTCTCTTTTCTGCCGATCAGCCAATGCTCCACCCGTGCTAGAAACTTCTCTGTAATTCTACGGGCTCTGCTCTTCCTAAGCAACCTCATGTGCGGTACATTGTCAAAGGCCTTCTGAAAATCCAAAAACTCTATCGATTCCTGAAAGATCATTGTTGACGCCTCGGCAATCTCTCCGCCTACTTCCTTCAGAACCCGAGGGTGCAGTCCATCAGGTTAATGAGAATTAATCCAAGTCACTGACATCCTCAGTTACTTTCAGCCGTAACCGCTGAGAGTCCAAATTCCTTGACTCGGCAAAGGCTGAGAACTGTCTGACTGATTCCTGAGGTGTTTTACTCTCTCCTATGCGATTGATTAAGTTGGAGTTCTGGGTGTTGTCTCCGTCAACTTCATTTGGGAGCTTGACTGGGTCCCTCAGGGGAGGCTTATCCGGATGATTATGATACAGGGGATCCACGGGGAATCGGCCGTCTGGATTCAGTGTTTATTATTTTTTCACTGTTGTATTATTGTCTGCCCACTTTTTGTTCTTTTTCCACAAATCGGATACATGACGGGCTAAACTCTTACATTCTCCAGCCAGATCTGTGACTGATCTACTGTCGCATTGAACTTTTTAATTTGGCAGTTTTCAACATGATCCACAAGAGTAACCATCTTTACATCATGTGCAACTCACAAACACACCCATCTACAAATTCAACCCGATCATTTATACACATTACAGACAGGAGGTGGAACGAGCTCGCAGATGAATTAAAATTTGAAACACTTGGGCAAATGACACCGGACGCTTTCAGAATGGCGTCACTACTGTGAACTCTGACCTGTTTGTGCAGTAGTTGGCATCCCTCCGGGTCCCGAGGTGATGTGAGCATTGTCTTCCTCATCGATGAGGGGATCGTCTCTCCGAAAGTTCAGCTCTGAGTAGGTGGAGATCAAACCATCTGGGAGAGAGAGTCGGACAGGCCGGTCAGGGAGAGAATGAGACAACGGTAGAGAATGAGGGAAAGAGTCGCGGAGAGAGAGAAGAGACAGCAGAGGAGAGAGAGGAGTAAGCGAGAAGGAGAGAGGGGTAATCGGGGGAATGTGAAAGAGAGGGAGCAGAGAGTGTGGGAAAGGGGAGAATGGGGAAAGGTAAGTAGATAGAGGGGAATGTCAACGCAGAGGGCAGGAGTCGTAGAAGGGGAGAGATGTGGAAAAGAGAGAGAGAAGAGTTGGGAATGGGGAGAAAGCGTGAGAGTGTGCGGTAGGGAAAGGAAATAGTGGAGGAAAAGAAGAGGATCAGAGAGGATCAGTGTGTGAGAGATAGGGGAAGAAAGAAGGAGGCAGGGGAGAGAGAGGAAAGAGAGTGATGAGAGAGTTGGTTTGGAACGGTGTCAGTGTTATAAACATTTTATAAAGTTCTCGTTCCTCTCTGACTCCTGCCACTCTCCTCCCTCCTCGCCACTCTTCCCAAGGTGTTTCCTGCTCACCGGCCATGCCACAGCACTCCCTGCTCCCGCACCCGCCCCATCACACAGCTCCCCTCAGTGCCCCCAGTTTAACCCCCTCTCACGGTACTCACACCACACAAAAAAAATCATGGGATTTTCTGCACCGACCCCACCCAGAGAAACTCCTCATTCCTTTCCACAGTCCTCCCTCTGTACAACCCCGCCTGTTGCTCTGTCTCCACCCCGACCCATCCCAGAGCGCTCCTTCCTCACCGACCCTCCCATAGAGCCCGTCTCTCATTCCTTTCCACAGTCCTCCCTCTGTACAACCCCGCCTGTTGCTCTGCCTCCACTCCGACCCTTCCCAGAGCGATCCTTCCTCACCGACCTACCCATAGAGCCCGTCTCTCATCCAGTCTCGCTCGCATTGCTCCTGACCTATTGACTAATAGGGAACAATCAGGGTTAACTGTGCGCTTGGGATGAGATTTCTCGACAGGAAGATGCACATCATCTGATCAGAGTCAAACCAATAAAGAGAAACTGACCTCCATTCGTCCGGACCTGGGGAGCAGAGAGGGATTTAAAATGAAGTTCCACATACGATACATCAGGTTTAGCTGGGGACAGAACAGTGAGAGTCAGAAACAGGGTGAGGCTCCCTCCACACCGTCCCATCACACACTCCCGGGGTTAGACACAGAGTGAATCTCTCTCCACACCGTCCCATCACCCACTCCCGGGGTTAGACACAGAGTGAATCTCTCTCCACACCGTCCCATCACACACTCCCGGGGTTAGACACAGAGTGAATTTCTCTCCACACCGTCCCATCACACACTCCCGGAGTTAGACACAGAGTGAATCTCTCTCCACACCGTCCCATCACACACTCCCGGGGTTAGACACAGAGTGAATCTCTCTCCACACCGTCCCATCACCCACTCCCGGGGTCAGACACAGAGTTAAATCTTCCTTCACTCTGTCCCATAATGGGGGACAGACTGCTCTTTGGAGCGTACAAGCTTGTGGGGGTCTTGGCAGAGGTATTTAAAATTATGAGGGGGATCGAGTTGATGTGGATAGGGTTTTTCCATTGAGAGCATGGGAGATTCGAACAAGAGGACATGATTTGAGAGTTAGGGGGCAAAAGTTTAAGAATAGTAGGAAGGGGAATTTCTTTACTCAGAGAGTGGTAGCTGTATGGAACGAGCTTCCAGTAGAAGTGGTAGAGGCAGGTTCGGTATTGTCATTGAAAGTGAAATTGGATAGGCATATGGATATGAAAGAAATGGAGGTTTATGTGCTGAGTGCGGGCCAGTGGGACTAGGTGAGAGTAAGCGTTCGGCACGGACTGGAAGGGCCGAAACGGCCTGTTAACGTGCTGTAATTGTTATATGGTTGTTATATGGTTTATATTATACAGTCCCGTGATCAGAAAAGAAGTGACGCTCCCTCCACTCCGTCCCATCACACACTACCGGAGTCAGACACAGAGTGAAGCTCCCTCTACACCCGCCATTACAAACTCCACGGGTTAGAAAGAGACTGAAACCCCCTCACTCCATCTCTGCCCCACTCACCTCCCGATGGAGACAGTGAGTCCGGTTTTACGAACTGCTTTTTCATGTAGGTCTCGCTCTTGGCCATCCTGTCGCTGGCCCTCTGCGTCTCTGAGCTCAGCGAGGGGAAGCAACCGTTGTCAGAGGAAGCCTGTGTTGACAAGTGGATCAGAACGAGACCAGCAAACACCGGATGAGCAGCCGAAGAGGAGAGGAGCCGACAGCAGAGAGAGGAAGCGCTGGGGACGAGGGAGATTGAGGGTGTGAGAGGGGGTAGTCTGTAGCGATTAGAGTGGCGCGGGGAGAAGAGTAGTGCAAGTGGAGAGAAACAGAGTGAGGGAGAGCGAGGGGAAGGTTACGGTTTGGCGGAAAGAGAATCGTGAATTACAGGGGTTAGAAAAGGGTATCACTGAAAGAAGGGGAGGGCAAAAACTGGGAGGGAATGGAGAGAGGGGGTAGAAATAGAAAGGGAGGATTGTTGGAGAGATTCAATTTCGCCCCTCTCTCCAGCTCTCTGCTTTTTCCTCTACTCCCTCTCTCTCCTCTGCATTTCTATCTCACATCCTTCACTGAAAGCAGGGGGCGAAGTGAAAGGAAATGGGGGCTTTTGAAATGGGGGTGAGGGTATTGGATAAAGGGGTGAAAGTGCGGGAGGCGATGTGCTGTAGCGGTTGTGTGCCGAACAAGTACTCCCGGGATCAGACATAAGTGCAGCTACTTCCATACTGACCCATTGCACAGTCCCAGGGTCACAAACAGAGCTAATATGCCGCCTCACAGTCCTATAACACATTAACGGATTCAGAAACAGATCGAATCTCCCTCTTCACTCCCAGTTTTTCAGCGTTCCTGTAGTCTCCAACACAGAGTCTGTCTCAGAGATTATAAGTGTGTCTGAGAGACCAGAAGTGGAACAGAGGAGGGTGGGGGAGTGGAAAGAGGGCTGTGGAGGGGTGGTGAGTTTCCAGTCAGTGGGCGGAAATGGTGTGAAACCACACGACTGGCCTGTACACACAGAGACGTAGAGAAGCTCAGAAGCGTGAAATCGATATCCGGTGGAAATGAGCAGCAGAAACTCCAACGTTGTGCAAGGAGTTGACCACGTGTCTGACCCCGGCAGTGTGTGATGGGGGAGTGGTGGAGTGTGGAGAGCCATTCACTCTGTTTCTGCCACCTGGGTTGTGAAATAGGACGGTGTGGAGCGCGACTCACCATGTGTCTGACTCCAGGAATGTGTGTTGGGACGGTTTGGAAGGACGTTGATTCTGCGTCTGACCCGTAGAGTGTGTGATGGGACGGTGTGGATGGAGATTCACTCTGTGTCTGACCCCGGAGTGTGTGATGTGACGGTGTGGAGGGAGATTCACTCTGTGTCTGACCCCAGGAGAATGTTATAGAACGTTGTGGAGGGAGCTAGTCAGTGTGTCTGATCCCCGAAGAATGAAATGGGATAGAGTGGAGGGAGTGTTACTCTGCTGTGAATATATCACACATCTCAATTCCTCATTTGAATTTATTTCAAGAGGCTTTGGAGCAGAGGTAGAACAATGTTGCTTTGCCCCATCGTCAGCTCTAAAAAATAGGAACAATAAACAGTGAAGCTGTCTCCTCCGCGTCAATTAGATCCACGGGTAGTCAGATACAGAATGGGCATCGTCTTACATATGAGCATCACACTTTCTAGGCGTCAGGTGTAAAATGAAGATCCCTCCGAACCGTCCGGGTTCGGCGGGAAGAGACAGAGTGAAGCTCCTTATTCACTCTCCATCAAATTATCCTGTTGTCAGACATACAGAGAAGTTCCTACACACTCTCCCAAAACACCTTCCCGGGATCAGACACAGAATCAAGATTCCAAAACACAGTCCCACAACATACTAACTGCGCTAGAAAACAGAGTAAAGTTGCCTCTACACCGTCCAATTTCACACTCCCGGGGTCAGACACAGAGTGAATCTCCCTCTTCACTCCCTCTCTCCCTCTCACCAATCACCAGTTTTTCAGCGTTCCTGCAGTCTCCAACAGTGTGTCTGTCTCAGAGATAATAAGTGTACGTGAGAACAGAGATAGAACAGAGGAGGGTGGGGGAGTGGAAAGAGTGCTGTGGACAGGTGTTGAGTTTCCAGTCACTGGGGGGAAGGGGTGTGAAACCACACGACCGGCCTGTACACACAGAGACGTAGAGAAGCTCAGAAGCGAGAAATCGATATCCGGTGGAAAAGAGCAGCAGTAACTCCAACGTTGTGCAAGGAGTTGACCACGAGTCTGACCCCGGGAGTGTGTGATGGGACGGTATGGAACATATAACAGAAAACGATGCAGCACATTTCTGGCCCTTCGGCCCACTTTTTTTTGCCGACCCATATAAACCCCCAACGTAAATTCCCTCATATGCCTGTCCAGTAGTTTCTTAATTTTCACTAGTGTATGTGCCTCCAACACTGAATCAGGCAGTGCGTTCCACGCACCAACCACTCTCTAAGTAACAGTCATTCGGCTAATCTCTCCTTTGAACTCTGCCCCCCTTACCTTAAAGCCATTTCCTGTTGTATTGTGCAGTGGTGTCCTGGGGAAGAGGAGCTGGGTGTCCACTCTGTCTATTCCTCTTAATATCTTGTAGACCTCTTTCATGTCTCCTCTCATCCTCCTTCTCTCCAGATAGTAAGCCCTAGCTCGGCTAACCTGTGTTTTACAGAGCTGCATCAATAAGCCGCGACTGAACTATGAGGCGACTTTCAGGGATCTGTGGACATGTACTCCCAGATCCCTCTGCTCCTCCACACTACCAAGTATCCTGTCATTTACTTTCTACTCTGCCTTGGAGTTTGTCCATCCAAAGTGTACCACCTCACACTTCTCCGGGTTGAACTCCATCTGCCACTTCTCAGCCCACTCTTGCATCCTATCAAAGTCTCTCTGCAATCTTCGGCAATCCTCTGCACTATCTACAACATCACCAACCTTTGCGTCATCTGCAAACTTGACAACCAATCCTTCTACCCCCACGAAAAGTAGGGGTTCCAGAACCGATCCTTGTGGGACAACACTAGTCACAACCCAATCTGAATGTACTCCCTCCCCCACGACCTTCTGCCTTCTGCAGGCAACCCAATTCTGATTCCACCTGGCCAAACATCCCTGGTTCCTATGCCTTCTGACTCTTTGAATATGCCTACATATTGGAACCTTGTCAAATTCCTTACTAAAATACGTGTAGAAATAGATCCACTGCACTAACCTCACCTATATGCCTGGTCACCTCCTCAAAGAACTCTATCAGGATGGTTAGACACGACCTGCCTTTCCCAAAGCCATGCTGACTGTCCCTGATCAGAGCATGATTCTCTAAATGCCCATAGATCCTTTCCCTAAGAATCCTTTCCAACAACTTTCCCACCACAGATGTCAGACTCACTGGTTTATAATTATGCAGACAATTCCTACTAACCTTTTGAAGAAGGGGACAGCATTCTCCTCCCTCCAGTCCTCCGGTACCACCCTCTGATTCTATCCTTTTCAGTGAGGCAAATGGAGGGAGTTAAACTCTGTCTAATTATGGGAGTGTGTGATGTAACGGCATAGAGGGAGATTCGCTTTGTGTCTCACCCCAGGAGAGTGCAATTTGACAGTGTACAGGGTCTATATTCTCTGTCGAGTCCCGGGAGTGTGTAATGGGGCTGTGTGGAAAGTGATTCACCATATGTCTGACCCCAGGACTTTGTGATTGGGCGGTGGGGAGGGGGATTCACCATGTGCTTGACACCGGGAGAGTGTGATAGGGCAGTATGGAGGGAGTTACACCCTGTGTATGACCTCGGGAATGTGTAATTGGAGAGTAAAGAGGGAGCATCATTCTGGTGTGTATCTATCACACATATCTTCTCCTCTTTTGAATTTAATTCTAGACGCTGTCAAACAGAGTTAGAACAATGCTGCTGCCCCCAGTCGTCTGCTCTGGAAAATAGGACCAATGAACAGTGAATCTCTCCGCACACCGTTCATCACATTCGCCGGTAGGCAGACAGAGAAAAGGGAATCGTTCCTACCGGCCCATCACACTTTCACGGCTTCAGTTGCAAAGTCACACAGAATCGGAGGTTTAGAGAGAGTAAGTGTAGATCCCTCTCCACTCTCTCATCAAATAGTCCTGTTGGCAGACAGACAGAAGTTTCCAACACAGTCTCCCAAAACACATTCCCGGGGTCAGACACAGAGTGTATCTCCCTCCAAACCGTCCCATCACACACTCCCGGGGTCAGATACAATGTGAACCTCCCTCCACACCGTCCCATCACGAATTCCCGGGGTCAGTCACAGAGTGAATCTCTCTCTCTTCACTCCCTCTCTCCCTCCCTCCCACCAATCACCAGTTTTTCAGCATTCCTGCAGTCTCCAACAGTGTGTCTGTCTCAGAGATAATAAGTGTATGTGAGACCAGAGATAAAACAGAGGAGGGTGGGGGAGTGGAAAGAGGGCTGTGGACAGGTGGTGAGATTCCAGTCACTGGCAGGAAATGGTATAAAACCACACGACCGGCCTGTACACACAGAGACGTAGAGAAGCTCAGAAGCGAGAAATCGATATCCGGTGGAAGTGAGCAGCAGTAACTCCAACGTTGTGCAAGGAGCTGACCATGTGACTGACCCCGGGTGTGTGTGATTGAACTGGTATAGAACATATAACAGAAAACGATACAGCATAGTACTGGCCCTTCGGCCTACAATGTTGTGCCGACCCTTATACCCTGCTCCCATATAAAACCCCACATTAAATACCCCATAAACCTGTTTAGTTGTCCACCACTGACTCAGGCAGTGCATTCCACGCACCCACCACTCTCTGAGGAAAAATCCTTCCTCTGATATTCCCCTTGAACTTTGCTCCACTGACCATAAAGCCATGTCCTCTTGTTTTGAGCAGTGGTGGCCTGGGGAAGAGGCGCTGGCTGTCCACTCTATCTTATCCTCTTAATATCGTGTACACCTCTAACATGTCTCCTCTCATCCTACTTCAGTCCAAAGAGTAAAGACCTAGCTCCCTTAATCTGTGCTCATAGTGCATACTCTCTGAACCAGGCAGCATCCTGGTAAATCTCCTCTGCACCCTTTCCACAGATTCAACCTCCTTCCTATAGTGAGGCGAGCAGAACTGGACACAGTACTCCAAGTGTGGGCTAACTTGTGTTTCACAGAGCTGCATCAATAAGCCGCGACTCTTAAACTGTGACCCTCGGCTTATGAAAACTAACAATTCATTGGCTGCCTTAACTACACTATCTACCCGTGAGGCAACTTTCAGGGATCTGTGGACACGTACCCCGCCTTGGAGTATGTTCTTCCAAAGTGCACCACCTCACACTTCTCCGGGTTGAATTCTATTTGCCACTTCTCAGCCCAGTTCAGCATGCTATCAATGGCTCTCTGCAATCTTCGAGATTTTTCTACACTGGCCGCAACACCACCAACCTTTTTGTCGTCTGCAAATTTGCCAACCAGCCCTTCTACCCCAACATTAGGTCTTTAATAAAATCACACAATGTAGAGGTCCCAGAACCGATCCCTGCGGGACACGACTCGTCACAGCCTTCCAATCCGAATGTACACATGCTCCACAACACACTGCGTTCTGCAGCCAAGCCAATTCAGAATCTACCTTGACAAACCTCCCTTGACCACATGCCTTCTGACATTCTGAATAAGCCTACCGTGTAGAACCTTGTAAAATGCCTTACAAAAATTCAAGTAGATTTTTCATCAACTGCGCTGCCCTCACCTATATGCCTGGTCACCTCCTTAAAGAACTCGATCAGCCTTCTTTGAACGGTGTAAAGTTATGTAAGGGAGAAATACAAACAGATCTCGGAGTCCTTGTTCATCAGTCCCTGAAGGTGAATGAGCAAGTGCAGCAGGCAGTGAAGAAGGCTAATGGAATGTTGGCCTTTATTACAAAGGGAATTGAGAACAAGAGCAAGGAAATCCTCTTACATTTGTACAGGGCCCTGGTGAGTCCACACCTGGAGTATTGTGTACAGTTTTGGTCTCCAGCGTTAAGCAAGGACATCCTGGCTGTAGAGGAAGTGCAGCGTAGATTTACAACGTTAATTCCTGGGATGACAGGACTGTCTTATGCAGAGAGCTTTGAGAGACTGGGCTTGTACACGCTGGAATTAAGGAGATGGAGAGGGGATCTGATTGCAACATGTAAGATTATTAAGGGATTGGGCAAGATAGAGGCAGGAAATATGTTCCAGATGCTGGGAGAGTCTAGTACCAGAGGGCATGGTTTGGGAATAAGGGGTAGGTCATTTAGGACAGAGTTAAGGAAAAGTTTCATCTCCCAGAGATTTGTGGGGGTCTGGAATGCACTGCCTCGGAAGGCAGTGGAGGCCAATTCTCTATGTGCTTTCAAGAAGGAGCTAGAGAGGTATCTTATGGATAGGGGAATCAAGGGTTATGGGGAAAAGGCAGGAACCGGGTATTGATAGTAGATGATCAGCCATTATCTCAAAATGGCGGTGCAGGCTCGAAGGGCCGAAAGGACTACTTCTGCACCTGTTGTCTATTGTCTATTGTCTATTCTTAGACACGAACTGCCCTTCACAAAGCCATGCTGACTGTCCCTGATCAGACCCTGATTCTCTAAATGCCCAGAGATCCTATCTGTAAGAATCTTTTCCAATAGCTTTCCCACCACAGACGTATGGCTCACTGGTCTTTAATTACCCGGACTATCCCTACTAACCTATTTGAAGAAGGGGACAACATGCGCCTCCCTGCAATCCTGCTGTACCATTCCCGTGGACAACGAGGAATTAAAAATCGTAGCCAGAGGCTCAGGAATGTTTTCCATCGTCTCGTGGAACAGCCTAGGGACTATTGCTTCAGACCCCGGGGAATTATCCACACTGAATTATTTTAACAGCTTCAACGCCTACTCTCCCTTAATATCAACGTGCTCCAGAACATCAACCTCACTCATACTGTCCTCACCGGAAAAAGTTCTCTCACATCAGTGAATACCGTAGACAAGTAATTATTAATGACCTCGCTCTATTCCACACCCTCCAGGCACATCTTCCCACCTTTGTCTCTAATCGGACCTATCTTCATTCCTCTCAACTTTTTGTTCTTCACATAGTTCAAGAAATCTTTGGCGTTTTGCTTTACCTTTCTCGCCGACGGCTTCTCATGCCCTCTTCGTGCTCTCCTCAGTTCCTTCCTATGCTCCTTTCTTGCTACCCAATATTCCTCAATAGACCCATCTGATCCTTGCTTCCTAAATCTCATGTATGCTGCCTAATTCCACCTGACTAGATTCTCCACCGCACTTGTCACCATCGTGCCTTCACTCTATCATTCTTTATCTTTCTCACTGGAACAAATTTAACCCTAACATCCTGCAAGAGATCCCTAAACTTGGAACAAAAATGTCCATGGTACATTTCCCAGAAGAAACATCATCCCAATTCACACACGCACATTCTAGATTTACAGCCTCATAATTTGTCATTTCTCACTTAAAAATGTTCTCTGTCCTCTCTGTTTTGTTTTTTACCGTTTTCCATGAGGCAAATGGAAGCAGTTACACTCACTGTCTGAAACCGGCAGTGTATAATGGGACGGCGTGGAGGGAGATTCACCATGTGTCTAACACCGGGAATATGTGATAAGACAGTAAGGAGAGAGGTAGAATGCTTGTGTGACCACGGGAGTGTGTAATGGGACGCTTTGGAGGGTGCTTCACTCAGTATCTGACCACGGGGGTGTGTAATGGGACGGTGTGGAGGGAGTTTCACTCTCAGCTAACCACGGGCTGTCTGATTCGACGGTACGGATGGAGTTTAACCATGTGCCCCACGCCGGTACCGTGTGATAGGACTGTATTGAGGGAGAATCCCTCTGTGTCTCAGCCCGGTAATATGTGTTTGTTCGGGGTGGAGGGAGATTGGCTCTGTGTCTGAAACCGGGCGTGTTTGATGGGACGATGTGGAGGGAGATTCACCATGTGACTGTCCCCAGGTGTGTGCGCTGCGACGGTGTGGAGAGCGCATCAATATGCGTCTAACATTGGAACTGTGTGATGGGACTCTGGGAAGGGAGCTTCACTCTGTGTCTGAGTGTGTGATGGGACTGTGTGAAGGGCGTTTCGCCATGTGTCTGATCGCGGGACTGTGTGATGGGACGGTGTGGAGGGACATGCACTCTGTGTCTGACCCCGGGATTGTGTGATGGGACGGTGTGGAGGGAGATTCACTCTGTGCCTGACCCCGGGATTGTGTGATGGGACGGTGTGGAGGGAGATTCATTCTGTCTCTGACCCCGGGCGTGTGTGGTGGACGGCGTGTAGGGAGATCCACTCTGCGTCTGAAACCGGGACTGTTTGATGGGGCGATGTGGAGGGAGACGCTCTGTGTGTCTTACACCCGAAGAATGAAATAGGATGTAGAGGAGGGAGCTTCAGTCTGGTATTTACGTAAGTTCTGTCTGGCTGACACATACCTCTTCCTTTTTTGAATGTATTTCAAAACGCTTTGAAAGAGAGTTAGAACATTGCTGCCTCGTCCCATCGGCTTTTCTGGAAAATCGGTCTCTCTCTACAGCGTCCATTACATCCGCCGTCAGTCAGACACAAAATGGGGATCCTTTCACAACGGGCCATCACACATTCCCGGCGTCACTTGTAAAGAGATGATCCCTCCGAACCACCCGATCACATAGACTTTGAGGTTTAGAAATAGAGTGAAGCTCCCTCTGCACGCTACCATCAAATAGTCCTATTGACAGACATAAAGAGAAATTCCTGAAACACTCTCCCAAAACACATTCCCTTGATCAGAATTTGAGTCAAAATGTCAAAGCACAGTTCCAGCACATACAAACAGCTTTAGACACAGAGTAAATTTGCTTTCACACCGTCCAATTTCACTCTCCCGGGGTCAGACACAGATTGAGATTCTCTCTTCACTCCCTCGCTCCCTCTGAGCAATCACTAGATTTTTTCAGCGTTCCTGTAGTCTCCAACAGTGTGTCTGTCTCAGGGATAATAAGTTTGTGTGAGAACAGAGATAGAACAGAGGAGGGTGGGGGAGTGGAAAGAGGGCTGTGGAGGGGTGGTGAGTTTCCAGTCACTATGAGGAAATGTTGTTAAACCACACGACCGGCCTGTACACACAGAGACGTATAGAAGCTGAGAAGCGAGAAATCGATATCCGGTGAAAGTGAGCTGCTGTAACTCCAACGTTGTGCAAGGAGTTGACCACGTGTCTGACCCCGGGAGTGTGTGATGGGGGAGGGGGGAGAGTGGAGAGACATTCAATCTGTTTCTGCCACCTGGATTGTGCAATGAGACGGTGTGCAGGACGACTCACCATGTGTCTGACTGCAGGAGTGTGTGACGGGACGGTGTGGAGGGCGATTTCCTTTGTGCCTGACCTCGGTAGTATGTGATGGGACGGTGTGGAGGGAGATTCACCCTGTGTCTGACCCCGGGAATGTGTGATGGGACGGTGTGGATGGAGATTCACTCTGTGTCTGACCCCGGGAGTTTGTGATCGGACGGTGTGGAGGGAGATTCACTCTGTGTCTCACACCGGGAGAGTGTGATGGGACGGTGTGGAGGGAGATTCACTCTGTGTCTCACACCGGGAGAGTGTGATGGGACGGTGTGGAGGGAAATTCTGGCTGTGACTGTCCCCAGGAGAATGTTACAGAACGTTATGGAGGGAGTTTCTCAGTGTGTCAGATCCCCGAAGTATGAAATGGGATGGAGTGGAGGGAGTGTTACTCTGCTGTGAATATATCACACATCTCAATTCCTCATTTGAACTTACTTCAAGACGCTTTGGAGCAGAGGTAGAACAATGTTGCTTTGCCCCATCGTCTGCTCTGAAAAATTGGAACAATAAACAGTGAAGCTGTCTCCTCAGCGTCAATTAGATCCGCGGGTAGACAGACACAGAATGGGTATTGTCTTACATATGCCCATCACACTTTCTAGGCGTCAGGTGTAAAGTGAAGATCCCTCCGAACCGTCCGGGTCCGGCGTGTAGAGAAAGAGTGAAGCTCCTTATTCACTCTCCATCAAATTATCCTGTTGTCAGACATACAGAGAAGTTCCTAACACACTCTCCCAAAGCACCTTCCCGGGATCAGACACAGAGTCAAGATCCCAAAATAGAGTCGCAGCACATACTAACTGCGCTAGAAAACAGAGTAAAGTTTCTTCCACTCCGTCCAATTTCACACTCCCGGGGTCAGACACAGAGTGAATCTCCCTCCTCACTCCCTCTCTCCCTCTCACCAATCACCAGTTTTTCAGCGTTCCTGTAGACTCCAACAGTGTGTCTGTCTCAGAGATAATAAGTGTACGTGAGACCAGAGATAGAACAGAGGAGGGTGGGGGAGTGGAAAGAGTGCTGTGGACAGGTGCTGAGTTTCCAGTCACTGGGGGGAAGGGGTGTGAAACCACACGACCGGCCTGTACATACAGAGACGTAGAGAAGCTCAGAAGCGAGAAATCGATATCCGGTGGAAAAGAGCAGCAGTAACTCCAACGTTTTGCAAGCAGTTGACCACGTGTCTGATCCCGGGAGTGTGTGATTGAACGGTATAGAACATATAACAGAAAACGATACAGCATAGTACTGGCCATTCGGCCCACAAAGTTGTGCCGATAATTATACCCTGCTCCCATATAAAACCCCACCTTAAATTCCCTATAAACCTGTCTAGTTGTCCACCACTGACTCAGGCAGTGCATTCCACGGTCTGAGTTGAAAAACCTTCCTCTAATATCCCCTTGAACTTTGCGCCCCTTACCATAAAGCCATGCCCTCTTGTATTCAGCAGTGGTGTCCTGGGGAAGAGGCGCTGGCTGTCCACTCTATCTTTTCCTCTTAATATCTTGTCCACCTCTAACATGTCTCCTCACATCCTACTTCTGTCCAGAGGGTAAAGCACTAGATCCCTTAATCTCTGCTCATAATGCATACTCTCCGAACCAGGCAGCATCCTGGTAAATATCCTATGCATCCTTTCCACTGCTTTCACATCCTTCCTATAGTGAGGCGAGCAGAACTGGACACAGTACTCCAAGTGTGGGCTAACCTGTGTTTTACAGAGCTGCATCAATAAGCCGCGACTCTTAAACTCTGACCCTCGGCTTATGAAAACTAACACTTCATTGGCTGCCTTAACTAAACTATCTACCCGTGAGGCAGCTTTCCGGGATCTGTGGACATGTACCCCCAGATCGCTCTGCTCCTCCACACTTCCATTTATCCTGCTATTTACATATCCTGACAACGAGGACTTAAAGTCGTAGCCAAAGGATCAGGAATGTTTTCCATCGTCTCTTGGTGCAGCCTGGGGACTATTCCTTCAGACCCCGGGGAATTACCCACACTAAATCATTTTAACAACACCAACGCCTACTCTCACTTAATATCAACGTGTTGCAGAACATCAACCTCCCTCATTTTGTCCTCACCGGAAAAAGTTCTCTCACTTTAGTGAATACCGTAGACAAGTAATTATTAATGACTATGCTCTATTCCACAGCCTCCAGGCACATCTTCCCACCTTTGTCTCTAATCGGACCTATCTTCACTCCTCTCATCTTTTTGTTCTTCACATATTTCAAGGATTCCGTGGCGTTTTGCTTTACCCTTCTCGCCAACGCCGTCTCATGCCCCCTTCGTACTCTCCTCAGTTCCTTGCTAAGCTCCTTTCCTGCTACCCAATATTCCTCAATAGACCCACCTGATCCTTGCTTCCTAAATCTCATGTATGCTGCCTAATTCCACCTGACTAGACACTCCACGGCACTTGTCACCATCTGTCGTTCCCCACTTAAAATGTTCTAAGTCCTCTCTGTGTTTTTTTACCGTTTTCCATGAGGAAAATGGAGGCAGTTAAACTCCCTGTCTGAAACCGGTAGTGTGTGATGGGACGGCGTGGAGGGAGATTCACCATGTGTGTGACCCCGGGAGTGTGTGATGAGACAGTAAGGAGTGAGATCCAATGCTTTTCTGGCCCCGGGTGTGTGTAATTGGACGCTTTAGAGGGAGCTTCGCTCTGTGCCTGACCATAGGGTTGTGTGATGGGTTGGTGTGGAGGGAGATTCACTCTGTGTCTGACCCCGGGAGTGTGTAATGGGTTGGTGTGGAGGGAGATTCACTCTGTGTCTGACCCCGGGAGTGTGTAATGGGACGGTGTGGAGGGAGATTCACTCTGTGCCTGACAGCGGAAGTGTGTGATGGGAAGATGCTGACGGAAATTCACCATGTGTCTGACCCCAGAAGTGTGTGCGGAGCAACAATATGTGCCGAACCTTTGGAATGTGGAATGGGACGGTGAGCAGGGAGATGATCAACATGATTCCGATCCTGGGAGTATGTGATCGAACGGTATGGAGGAAGTTACACCTTCTGTCTGACACCAGGAGTGAGCAATGGGATGCTGGGGATGGCTCTTCACCATTTGTCGGACACAAGGCAGATTGTGATGGGACGGTTGCAGGGAATTTCACTCTGTGTCTGACCTCGGGAGTGTGTGATGGGACGGTGTGGAGGGAGCTTCACTCTGTGTCTGACCCCGGAGGTGTGTGATGCAACTGCCTGGAGGGAGAATCATTCTGTATCTGTTACCGGGAGTGTGTGATGAGACGGTGTGGAGGGAGTTTCACTCTGTGTCTAACCCCGGGAGTGTGTGATGGGACGGTGTGGAGGGAGAGTCACTCTGTGTCTAACCCCGGGAGTGTGTGATGGAACGGTGTGGAGGGAGTTTCACCATGTGTCTGACCCCGGGAGTGTGTGATGGAACGGTGTGGGGGGAGATTAACTCTGTGTATGACCCCGGGAGTGTGTGATGGGACGGGTTGGAGGGAGCTTCAGTCTGGTGTGTATGTATCTTCTGTGTGGCTCACACATACCTCTTCCTCTTTTAAATGTATTTCAAGACGCTTGAAAAGAGAGTTAGAACAGTGATGCCTCGTCCCATCGTCTTTTCTGGAAAATAGGACCAATTTACAATGAATCTCTCTCCAAACCGTCCATTACTTCCGCCGCTAGTCAGACACAGAATGGGGATCCTTCCAGAATCGGCCACCACGTATTCCCGGCGTCAACTATAAAGAGAAGATCCCTCCGAACCGCCCGATCACAGAGACTCGACTGATTAGGGACAGAATGGGACTCTCCCATCAAATCGTCCAGTTGACAGACATAAAGAGAAATTCGCGAAACACTCTCCTAAAACATACTCCCGGGGTCAGACACAGAGTGAATCTCCCTCCACAACGTCAAATCACACACTCCCGGGGTGAGACACAGAGTACAGATCCCCCCACACCGTTCCATCACACACTCCCGGGGTGAGACACAGAGTACAGATCCCCCCACACCGTCCCATCACATGACCCCGGGATTGAGCTCGGAGTGAAGCTCTCTCCGCAGCCCCATCACACAACCCCGGGGTCAGACAAAGAATGAAGCTCCCTCTTCTCCGTCCCATCACTCACACCCGTGGTCAGACACAGAGTGAAGCTCCCTCTACTCCGTTCCATTACAGAGCCCCACGGTCAGACACAGAGTGAATCTCCCTCCACACCGTTCGATCACACACTTGCGGGGTCAGAAACGTAGTGAAGCTCCCCAGCGCACGGACCCACCACTCTCCCGCAGTCAGAAACAGAGCGACTGTCCGTCCACTCCGACACAGCGCATAGTCCCTCGGTCAGACAAAGAGTGAATCTCCCCCCACACCGTCCTATCACACACTCCCGGGATCAGACACACAGTGAATCTCCCTCCGCACCGTCCCATCACACACTCCCGGGGTCAGACACAAAGTGAATCTCCCTCCGCACCGTCCTATCACACACTCCCGGGATCAGACACAGAGTGAATCTCCCTCCGCACCGTCCAATCACACACTCCCGGGGTCAGACACAGAGTGAATCTCCCTCCACACCGTCCCATCACACACTCCCGGGGTCAGACACAGAGTGAATCTCCCACCGCACCGTCCCATCACACACTCCCGGGGTCAGACACAGAGTGAATCTCCCTCCGCACGGTCCCATCACGCACTCCCGGGGTCAGACACAGAGTGAATCTCCCTCCTCACTGTCCCATCACACACTCCCGGGGTCAGACACAGTGTGAATCTCCCTCCATACCCTCCCATCACACACAGCACGGGTCAGACACAGAGTCTATCTACCGCCTCACAGTCCGATTACACAGTAACGGATGCAGAAAGAGAGCGAATCTCCCTGTTCACTCCCTTTCTCCCCTCTCACCAATCACCAGCATTCATCGTTCCTGTACTCTGCAACAGTGTGTCTGTCTCAGAGATAATATGTGTATTTGAGACCAGATGTAGAACTGTGGAAGGAGGGGGAGGAGAGAGAGTGCTGCGGAGGGGTGTTCAGTTTGCAGTCACTGGGAGGACGAGGTAATAAATCAGACGACGGGCCTTTTTTCGCAGAGACGTAGAGAAGCTGACAACCGAGAGATCGATATCCGGTGCAAATGAGAAGAGATAACAACAAAGGCGTGCAAGGAGATTCACCATGTGTCTGACCCCGGAGTTCTGTCATGGGACGGTGTGGAGGGAGATTCACTCTGTGTCTGACCCCGGGAGTGTGTGATGGGACGGTGTGGAGGAAGATTCACCATGTGCGTGACCCCGGGAGTGTGCGATGGGACAGTGTAGAGGGAGATTCACCATGTTTCCGACCCCGGAGGTGTGTCATGGGACGGTGTTGAGGGAGATTCACTCTGTGTCTGACCCCGGGAGTGTGTGACGGGACAGTGTGGAGGGAAATTCACTCTGTGTCTGACCCCGGGAGTGTGTGACGGGACAGTGTGGAGGGAGATTCACTCTGTGTCTGACCCCGGGAGTGTGTGATGGGACGGTGTGGAGGGAGATTCACTCTGTGTCTGACCCCGGGAGTGTGTGATGGGACGGTGCGGAGGGAGATTCTCCATGTTTCCGACCCCGGAGGTGTGTCATGGGACGGTGTTGAGGGAGATTCACTCTGTGTCTGACCCCGGGAGTGTGTGATGGGACGGTGTGGAGGGAGATTCACTCTATGTCTGACCGAGGGAGTGTGTGATGGGACGGTGCGGAGGGAGATTCACTCTGTGTCTGACCCCGGGAGTGTGTGATGGGACTGTGTGGAGGGAGACTCACCCTGTGTCTGACCCGGGAATGTGTGATGGGACGGTGTGGAGGGAGACTCACCTTGTGTGTGACCCCGGGAGTGTGTGATGGGACGGGGTAGAGGGAGATTCACTCAGTGTCTGATCCCGGGAGTGTGTGATAGGACGGTGTGGAGGGAGATTCACTCTGTGTCTGACCCCGGGAGTGTGTGATAGGACGTTGTGGAGGGAGATTCACCATGTGTGTGACACCGGGAGTGTGTGATGAGACGGTGCGGAGGGAGATTCACCATGTGTCTGACCCCGGAGGTGTGTCATAGGACGGTGTGGAGGGAGATTCACTCTTTGCCTGACCCCGGGAATGTGTGATGGGACGGTGTGGTGGTAGATTCGCTCTGTGTCTGACCTCGGGAGTGTGTGATGGGACGGTGTGGAGGGAGATTCACCTTGTGTCTGACCTCCGGATTGTGTCGTGGAACCGTGTGGAGGGAGCTTCTCAGTGTGACATACACAGGGAGTGTGTGATGGGACGGTGTGGAGGGTGCTTCACTCTGTGTCTGACGCCAGGATGACTGTGTGGAGGGAGCTTCAGTATGTGTCCAACCTTAGGAAGTGTGATGAGACGGTGACGGGGGAGCTTCAACATAATTCTGATCCCGGGAGTGTGTGATCGGACGGTATGAAAGGAGCTTAACTCTGTGCCTGATCCCGGGAATGTGTGATGGAACGGTGTGGAGGGAGCTTCGCAGTGTGACTGGCCCAGGGATTACGTGATGGGATGGTATGGAGTGATCTTCTCTATGGGTCTGATCGCCGAATTATGAAAAGGGATGGAGTGGAGGGAGCTTCAGTCTGTTGTAGTTCACACATACCTCTTCCTCTTTTGAACTTATTTCAAGACGCTTTGAAGCTGAGTTAGTACAATGCTGCTTCGGCCCATCGTCTGCTCTGGAAAATAGGACCAATGAACAATGAATCTCTCTGAACAGCGTCCATTACATCCGCCTGTAGTCAGACAGGGATGAGGGAATCGTTCCCACCGGCCCATCACACATTCACGGCTTCAGTTCAAAAGTGAAGATATACTCCTCCCGTCCGATTTCACAGACTCGCTGGGTTGGAGACAGAGTGAAGCTCCCTCTGCACTGCCCCGTCAAATAATCCTGTTGTCAAACATAAAGAAAAGATCCCAAAACACTTTTTCCAAAACACATTCCGGGATCAGACAGAGTCAAGATCCCAAAGCACAGTCCTAGCTCGAACAAACAGCTTTAGACACAGAGTAAAGTTGCTTCCACACCGTCCCATCTCACACACCAGGGGATAAGCACAGAGTAAAACTCCCATCACATACTCCCGGGACCAAACTCTGAGTGAAATACCCTTCACACCGTCCCGTCACACACACCCCATATCAGACACAGAGTGAATCTCCCTCCACACCGTTCCATCACACACTTGCGGTGTCAGACACGGAGTGAAGATTTCCTGCGCACTGTTCCACCACCCTCTACCCGGATCAAACACAGCATTAAGCTCCCGTCCACACCGCCCCATCACACACACCCGGGATCAGACGCAGAATGAAGCTCCCTCCACACCGTCTAATCACACGGTACCGGGGTCATACACAAAGTTAATCTGCCGCCTCACAATCCGATAACACAGTAACGGTTTCAGAAACAGAACGAATCTCCCTTTTCTCTCCCTCTCACCAATCACCAGTTTTTCACGTATGTCTCTCTCTCAGAGATAATACGTGTGTGAGACCAGAGGTAGAACAGTGGAGAGAGGGGAGGGCAGCTCGGGCTGTGGAGGGGTGTGACTTTGCAGTCACCGGCTGGAAGCGTTGAGAAACCAAACGACTGACCTGTACTCGCAGAGACGTAGAGAAACTGAGATCGATATCCGGTGGAAGTGAGCAGAAATAACACCAACGGTGTGGAGGGAGCTTTACCCTCTGTCCGACCTTGAAACCTTGTGACTGGATGGTGTGGAGGGAGTTTCAATCTGTGTCTGACCCCAGGAGTGTGTGATAGACGGTGTGGAAGGAGTTTCAATCTGTGTCTGACCCCAGGAGTGTGTGATAGACGGTGTGGAAGGAGTTTCAATCTGTGTCTGACTCCGGGAGTGTGCGATGGGACGGTGTGGATGGAGATTCACTCTGTGTCTGACCCCGGGAGTGTGTGATGGGACGGTGTGGAGGGAGATTCACTCTGTGTCTGACCCCGGGAGTGTGTGATGGGATGGTGTGCAGGGAAATAAAAAAAGAAAAAGTTACAGATGTAACTTCCGCCTACAATGTTGTGCCGTCCCATCACACACTCCCGGGGTCAGACACAGAGTGAATCTCCCTCCACACCGTCCCATCACACACTCCCGGGGTCAGACACAGAGTGAATCTCCCTCCAGTCCGTCCCATCACACAATCCCGGGGTAAGACACAGAGTGAATCTCTCTCCACACCGTCCCATCACACACTCCCGGGGTCAGACACAGAGTGAATCTCCCTCCAGTCCGTCCCCTCACACATTCCCGGGGTCAGACACAGAGTGAATCTCCCTCCAGTCCGTCCCATCACACACTCCCGGGGTCAGACACAGAGTGAATCTCCCTCCAGTCCGTCCCCTCACACATTCCCGGTGTCAGGCACAGAGTGAATCTCCCTCCACACCGTCCCTTCACACACTGCCGGTGTCTGGTACAGAGTGAATCACCCTCCACTCCGTCCCCTCACTCAGTCCCGGGATCAGACATAGAGTGAATCTCCCTCCACTCCTTCCCCTCCCTCACACATTCCCGGTGTCAGACACAGAGTGAATCTCCCTCCACACCGTCCCCTCACACACGGGCGGGGTGAGACACAGAGTGAATCTCCCTTCACACCGTCCCCTCACCCACTGCCGGTGTCTGGTACAGAGTGAATCTCCCTCCACTCCGTCCCCTCACACATTCCCGCTGTCAGACACAGAGTGAATCTCCCTCCACACCGTCCCCTCACACACTGCCGGTGTCTGGTACAGAGTGAATCTCCCTCCACTCCGTCCCCTCACACATTCCCGGTGTCAGACACAGAGTGAATCTCCCTCCACTCCTTCCCCTCACACAGTCCCGGGATCAGACACAGCGTGAATCTCCCTCCACACCGTCCCCTCACACACTGCCGGTGTCTGGTACAGAGTGAATCTCCCTCCACTCCGTCCCCTCACACATTCCCGGTGTCAGACACAGAGTGAATCTCCCTCCACAGCGTCCCCGCACACACTGCCGGTGTCTGGTACAGAGTGAATCTCCCTCCACTCCGTCACCTCACACATTCCCGGTGTCAGACACAGAATGAATCTCCCTCCACACCGTCCCCTTACACACTGCCGGTGTCTGGCACAGAGTGAATCTCCCTCCACACCATCCCATCACACACTCCCGGGGTCAGACACAGAGTGAATCTCCCTCCACACCGACCCATCACAATCTCCCGGGGTCAGACACAGAGTGAATCTTCCTCCGCCCCATCACATCACACACTCCCGGCGTCAGACACAGAGTGAATCTCCCTCCACTCCGTCCCCTCACACATTCCCGTTGTCAGACACAGAATGAATCTCCCTCCACACCGTCCCCTTACACACTGCTGGTGTTCGGCACAGAGTGAATCTCCCTCCACACCATCCCATCCCACACTCCCGGGTTCAGACACAGAGTGAATCTCCCTCCACACCGTCTCATCACACACTCCCGGGGTCCGACACAGAGTGAATCTCCCTCCATACAGACCCATCACACACTCCCGGGTTCAGACACAGAGTGAATCTCCCTCCACACCGTCCCATCACACACTCCCGGGGTCATACACAGAGTGAATCTTCCTCCACACCGTCCCATCACACACTCCCTGTCTCTACACGATCTAGAAACAAACTTCAGAGGTCAGACAGAGCGTGATTGTCTCTGGGATATCTCCCATCACACACTCCGCCAATCAGACACATAGTGACGCCCTTTCCATTCCGTCCCATCAGACATTCCTGGAGTGAGACATAGATTGAATCTGTACTGCCCCGACTCGGACTCCAGTGGTCACAGTGGGAGTGAACCCCCTCCCCCCCTCCACGTTGACCCGTTGCAGACTCCCCCGGTCAAACACAGAGTGAATCTCCCTCCGTACCTTCTCTTCACACACTCCCGATGTGATTCAACGAGTGACGGTTACTCTCTCTGTGCCCTGTGACACAGAGCTGGTTAAAAAATGTGATGTCGTCTCACCTCTTCTGCTGGTCAAAAATTCACACTTTTGAGCCTTGGTTTAATTGACAGATCTGTATTAAGATGCATTTAAAACCTACAGCACTATACAGGCCACTCCCCCACAAAGTTGTGCCGAACATGTCCCTGCTTTAGAAATTACTAGGCTTACCTATAGCCCTCTGTTTTACTGAGCTCCATGCACCAATCTAAGCCTCTTAATAGACCCTATCGTATCGCCCCGACCACCGTTGCTGGCAGCACATTCCACGGACTCAAAACCCTCTGCGTATAAACATTTACCCTTGACATCTCCTCTGAACCTATTACCCAGCACCATAAACCTGTGTCGTCTGGTGGCAACCATTTCAACCCTGGGGAAAAAAAGCTCTGACTATCCGCAAGATCAATGCCTCGCATCATGTTATACACCTGTATCAGGTCACCTCTCATCCCCCGTCACTCCAACGAGAAAAGGCCGAGTTCGCTCATCCTATTATCATAACGCTTGCTCCTCAATCCAGGCAGCATCCTTGTAAATTACTTCTGCACCCTTTATTTGGCTTCCACATCCTTCCTGTAGTGTGGCGACCGGAACTGACCACAGTACTCCAAGTGGGGTCTGACCGGGGTTATATAGACATCACGTCTCGGCTCATAAATTCAATTCACGATTGATAAAGGCTAATACACCGTATGACTTCATAACCGCAGAGTCAACCTGCGCAACTGCTTTGAGCATCCTATGGAATCGGACACCAACATCCCTCTGATCCTCCGACACTGCCAAGAGACTTCCCATTAATACTATATTCTGCCATCGTATTTGACCGACCAAAATGAACCACTTCACAGTTATCTGGGTTGAACGCCACCAGCCACTTCTAAGCCCTGTTTTGCATCTTATCAATGGTCCGCTGTAACCTCGGACAGCCCTCCATACTATCTACAGCACCTCCAACCTCTGCGGGATCAGTAGATTTACTAAGCTATCCCTCCACTTCCTCATTCAAGTTATTTATGAAAAATCACAAAGAGTAAGGATCCCAGAACAGATCACTGAGGCACCCCACTGGTGACGGACCTCTATGCAGAATATGCCCCTTTTCCAAACCCTCTTTGCCTGATGTGGGCAAGCCAGTTCTGTATCCAGAAAGCAATGTCCACTTGGATCATCTGCCTCCTTACTTTCTTAATAAGCCTTCCATGGGGTACCTTATCAAATGCCTTGCTGAAATCCATGTACACTACATTCACTGCTCTTCCTTCATCAATGTGTTTAGTCACATCCTCAGAAAACAAAAAAAATAAAATCTGTCAGGCTCCTAGAGCATGACCTGCCCTTGACAAAGCCATGCTGACTACTCCTCATCATAATATAACTCTCCAAATGTTCATAAATTCAGCCTCTCAGGATCTTCTCCATCAACTTACCAAGCACTGAGGTAAGACCCACTTGTCTTTAATTTCCTGGGCTATCTGTACACTCTTTCCTGAATAAAATAGCAACATTTGCAACCATCTGGAACCTCTCCCGTCCCGACCGATGATGCAAAGATCATCGCCAGAGGATCGGCAATCTGCTCCCTCGCCTCCCACAGTAGCCTGGATCACGGGGACCTCTTTTGGGGCTGGTGTGATCTGCAGAAGATGGACGGGTTGCACTCAAATCCCAGGGGCACCAATATCCTGGCGGGGAGGTTTCCTCAGTCTACTGGGGAGAGTTTATACTAGAATTGTTGGGGGTTGGGAACTGAACTGAAAAGACTGAGGAAGAGGCGGTTGGCTCAAAAATAGAGGAAGCTTGCAGACAGTTTGTGAGGGAGGATAGGCAGCTGTTAGAGAGGCACGCACTCAGACCAACGTTTTGAGATTTGTCCACTTTAACGCAAGTGGTATTGTGAACAAAGCGGATAAGCTGACAGCGTAGATCATTATTTGGAGCTACGATGTGGTGGCCATACAGTGACTTGGATGGCTCAGGGTCAGGAACGGTTACTTCAAGTGCCGAGAGTTAGATGGTTCAGAAAGGACAGGGAAGGAGGCGAAAGAGATGTGGGCGTGACACTGTTGATCAGAGATAGAGTCACGGCTTCAGAAAAAATGGACTCCACGGAGAGATTGTCTACGGAGACTATGTGGGTGGAGGTTAGGAACAGGAAGCGGTCAATAACTTTACTGGGTTTTCCTGAAAGGCCACCCAATTGTAAAAGGGATATCGTGGAGCAGATGGGGAAATATATCTTGGAAATGTGTATTTAAATGGGGTGGATTTTGTTAGGCGTGTTCAAAAAGGTTTATTAACACAATATGTGGATAGGCCTACAGGAGGAGAGACTGTACTTGATTTGGAATTGGGAAATGAACTTGGTCAGGTGTCATATCTCTCAGTGGGAGAGCATTTTAGAGATAGTGATCATAATTCTATCTCCTTTACAATAGCATTGGAGAGAGTTAGGAACAGACAAGTTAGAAAAGAGTTTAATTGCGGTAAGGGGAATAATGAGGCTATCAGACAGGAAATTAGAAGCTTAAATTGGGAACAGATGCTCTCAGGGAAAAGTACGGAAGAAATGTGGCAAATATTCAGGGATTATTTGTGTGGGGTTCTGCACACGTACCTTCCAATGAGACAGGGAAGTTATGGTGACATGCGGGAACCGTGGCGTATAAATGCTGTAATAGATCTAGTCAGAAAGAACCGAAAATATTACAAAAACCTTAGAGATCTATGTAATGTTAGAGATCTAGAAAATTATACGGCTAACAGGAAGGAGCTTAAGGAGGAAATCAGGAGATCCAGAAGCCCTGAAAAGAACTTTGGCGGGCAGAATTAAAGAAAATCCCAAGGCATTCTATAAGTATGTGAAGAGAAAGATAAGACGTTAAAGAATAGGACCTATCAAGTGTGACGGTTGGAAAGTGTGTATGGAAACGGGGTCGATAGCAGAGGTACTCAAGTTGGATATGTCGCTGGGACCGGATGAGATGAACCCCAGGCTACTATGGGAGGCGAGGGAGGAGATTGCGGAGCCTTTATCTATAATCTTTGCATCACCAGTGGGGACGGGAGAAGTTTCGGAGCATTGGAGGGTGGTGGATAGTATTCCTTTATTCAAGAAAGGGAGTTGAGAGAGCCCAGGAAAATATAGATCAGTGAGTCTTACTTCAGTGCTTGGTGATGGAGAAGATCCTGAGAGACAGGATTTATGAATATTTGGAAAGGTATAACATGATAAACAATAGTCCGGATGGCTTTGTCAAGGGCAGGTCCTGCCTTCCGAGCCTGATTGAATGTTTTTTGAGAATGGATTAAACACATTGATGAAGGAAGATTAGTAGATATAGTGTATATGGATTTCAGTAAATCATGTGACAAGGTACCCCATGCAAGGCTTATTGAGAAAGTAAGGAAGCATGGGATCCAAAGGGAAATTGCTTTGCGGATCCAGAACTGGCTTGCCCACAGAAGGCAAAGAGTGCTTGTAGACGAAGTCACATTCTGCATGGAGGTCGGTGACCAGTGGAGTGCCTCAGGGATCTGCTCTGGGACCCTTACTCTTCGTGACTTTTATCAATGACCTGGACGAGGAAGTGGCGGGATGCGTTAGTAAGTTTGCTAGTGACGCAGAGGTTGGAGGTGTTGTGGATAGTGTAGAGGGCTGTCAGAGTTTACAGCAGGACATTGATGGGATGCAGAGCTGTGCTGAGAAGTGCCAGATGATGTTCAACTCAGATAGTTGTAAAGTGGGTCATTTTGGTAGGAGAAATTTGATGGTAGAATATAGTATTAATGGTAAGAATCTTGTCAGTGTGGAGGATCAGAGAGATCTTGGGGTCTGAGTCCATAGGACGCTCAACACAGCTGCGGAGGTTGGCTCCGTGGTTAAGAAGTCATAAGGTGTATTAGTCTTCATCAATCGTGGATTTGAATTTAGGAGCCGAGAGGTAATGTTGCACCTGTATAGGACCCTGGTCAGACCCCACTTGGAGTACTGTGCTTAGTTCTGTCGCCTCACTATAGGAAAGACGTGGAATCCATCGAAAGTGTGCAGAGGAGATTTACAAGGATGTTGCCTGGATTGGGGAGCATGCCTTATGAAAACAGGTTGAGTGAACTCGGACTTTTCTCCTGGGAGCGACGGAGGATGAGAGGTGACCTGATAGAGGTGTATAAGATGATGAGAGGCATTGATATTGTGGATAGTCAGAGGCTGTTTCCCAGGGATGAAATGGTTGCCACAAGAGGACACATATTTAAGGTGATGGGGAGTAGTTAAGTTTTTTAAGCAGAGAGTGGTGAGTGCGTGGAATGAGCTGCCGACAACGGTTGTAGAGGCGGACAAGATACCGGCCTTTAAGGAACGTTTAGATAGGTACATGGAACTTAGTAAAATAGAGGGCTATAGGTAAGTCTAATTATTTCTAAGATAGGGGCATGTTCGTCACAACGTTGTGGGCCGAAGTGCCTGTATTGTGTTGTCTGGTGTCTATGTTTCTAAATCAGAATCTCTGTTTCCTGCTCCAATCCCTTCGCCACGCATTTATCTTCCACTTCACTCTATCCCTACACTCACTGTCACGTGCCACCGGCAGTAATCCCGAGATCACTACCTTTGCGGTCCTGCTTGTCAACTTCCTTCCTAACACCCTGTAGTCTGTTGTCACGACCTCTTCCCGTTTTCTAGCTTTGTCATTGGTCGTCTGGCTGGTCTCCCTCCCACTGCAAAATGTTGTGGACGTTTCTACCTCCATGAACTGGTGACGGAGATCGCTGTGCATTCCTTTAAGAACAGATAGTTCAGTGTTGAGCGCAGAAAGATTCTTGAGACGTGCTCGCTCGGGAGATCTAGGTGGGAATTTTTTCTATTAAAGGGTTGAGTTTAGCTGGTCTACCTGCAGTTGAAATTGGTGCTGGGTCCTGTTCATCTCGCGTGATTCTTTTCCCAAAGGAGCTGGTAGTTTCGGTGGGGGTAATCTTAGACTGACGAATATGTGATAGTGAGAGAGATGGTGCAGGATGTTGAGAGTTTACAGTGTGCCACCGACACGCTACTGATCGCGTCACAGGTTAGTATGTCAGTGTCACGGTGAAGAGTGTAACAGAGAAGGGCGTCGGCGCCACCTTTAGGTACGCGTTTGTGTCACGCTGAGGGGCATACCAGTGTCCCAGGGACGTTTTAGATGATGTCACTGTGTGGGCTGCATGAGTATCACGGTGATGGTTGATTCAGTGTCACAATGAGTTTCACGTCGGTGTTTCAGTGAGGGACGTGTAGCTGTCACTGTGATAGGTGTTCTGGGTCCACGTGAGAGGTGAGCTGGATAACATCGCGGTGTATGTCTATGTAACGGTGAGAGATATGTCGGGTTCACAGAACGCGGTTTCTTCCGTTTTACAGTGAGAGGAGTGTCTGTATCATAGTGTGCGGTGTATTAATGTTACAGTGGGAAAATGATGTTGTCAGGGTGAGGGATGTGACTCTGTCACGGCGAAGGACCTGTTGTGGTCACGGCGGGTGTGTCGGTGTCACAGTAAGGAGAGTGCCGTTGTTACGGTGAGGAGTTAGTGTGTGAAGCTCTGACGGGCTTGTCGGTGTGAAGGATATATCTTTGTGACGGCGAGTGATATGTCGTTGTTCCGGTAGGGTGGGTGGAGGTGCAATCAACAGGGATGGCGGATTCAAAGTGACGTCGTGTCTGTGTCAGAGTGATAGATCTGACCACGTCACAGTGAGGGGCGTGTCGGTGTTACAGTGAATCGTTTTTACTGTAGGGTGCATGTGCGATTCCGTTTGTGGGAGTTGTCGGTATCATGTTGAGGGATGCGTTGGTGGAGGTTATGTCTGATAACTCTAGTCAGTGCCGCAGTGAGGGTATCACGTTGCTGGGTGTTGGTATCACGGTGAAGTGTGTTTCTGGGAAATGTTGGGAATGTGACCCTGTTACAGTGGCCATATTTATTATCTGAGGTTTGTTGTTGCGACCTGTATTAAAGTCACCATGAATCCTCCAGCAGATACCCGTGATAATGAGGGTCGCTGTTAAAACACAGATTAGCCATGTACTTGACTCTGATCGGTTCACTGCCCGTGTCGTCTGTGGAAAGATCGTTCCTTGTCTTTGTCAATTCACTGATCCACCGTGGGGGCGTTGTGGCGCGGCATCCAGGGAGGAGTCTGTGCTGCCACCCAGTGTTCACCTGGCAGAAGACAGGCTACGTTGAGGTCCACTGCAGGTTTCAGAGGCGTTCAGAGGACGCAGGGCCTCAATCTGTGTTGTCGTCAGTTTTACAGCCGTGCATACCGACATATATGTACACACACACACACACACACACACACACACGCACACACACACACACACACACACACACACACACACACACACACACACACACACACACACACACACACACACACACACACACACACAAATAGAGCGTGTATGAGCGTTGTGTCCAACCCTGGGAGTTCAAAGCATTCCCTTTCTCTCCCACCCACCCACTACCCCACCCCCACGATTCCAAATGTTAAGCCCTCACACCTACAGAAACTGACACGCGTGCTAAACAATATGATATCCCCATGTGTGGCCTCACTGGGACTCGGGGTGGTCCAGTACTTTAACTGAATTTCCAAATCCCCGACCGCTCTTTGCAGGACCACCGCCCTGTTCATACCGATGTTATTAGTACCTCCGCCTGCTCACTCACCCACTGAAGAATTATAGAGACGGAATGGTGTGCTGAGGGAAGAGGAAGGATGGGAGGATAGTCGAGGCCACAGAAAGGGTGTTCAGATTGCAGCCGTTGGAGCAGAACGTGTGTTACCATTTTTTTTGCTCCCTGTCTCTCATTAAACGCCGAAATCCACTGACCCATGTCTAGCAGTCAGAGACAGAGCGAGACTCCTTCCATACAATCCCATCACACATTCCTCCAGTCATACACTGAGTGACACTACCCACGCAGCGAGCCATCACACACTCCCGGGGTCAGACACAGAGTGAATCTCCCTCCACACTGTCCCATCACACACGCTCGGTGTCAGACACAGAGTGAATCTCCCTCCACACCGTCCCATCACACACTCCCGGTGTCAGACACAGAGTGAATCTCCCTCCGCACCGTCCCATCCCAAACTCCCAGAGACAGACAGAGAGTGAATCTCCCTCCACATCGTCCCATCCCACACTCCCGGGGTCAGACACAGAGTGAATCTCCCTCCACACCGTCCCATCACACACACTCCCGGCGTCAGACAGAGAGGGTGAATCTGCCTCCATACCGTCCCATCACACACTCCCGGAGTCAGACAAAGAGTGAATCTCCCTCCACACCGTCCCATCACACACTCCCGGAGTCAGACATGTGAAGCACCTCCCGCAGCGTAGCAGCACACTGTACTGGAGTCAGAAAAAAAATGTTTAGCTCCCTCCCTCTCCCGGTCTCAGCACGTCGGCGTTTCAGTAGTCTGGTATTGTGTGTGTGTGTGTGTGTGTGTGTGTGTGTGTGTGTGTGTGTGTGTGTGTGTGTGTGTGTGTGTGTGTGTGTGTGTGTGTGTGTGTGTGTGTGTGACCGGATGGACAGCTGAGGGAAGAGGGAGAGGAAGAGAGGGGAGGCCACGGAAACGGTGGTTAGACTACAGTCACTGATGCAGGTCTGGAAACACACCGACGGCCTGTGCATGCTGATTTGTGGAGATGTTCAGAACCTGGTGATAGATATCCGGTGGAAGGGGGGAGGTGAATCACCACTCGTTATAATTTCCTTATAAGGGAGGCGAATGGGGTGGCGACGGAGATGGGGATAATGTTAGGGGGACAGGGAGGGGCGCAAGGAAGATAGGGGATAAAGGAGAAGGGAAGTTCGTCGCGGAGGGAATGAGTGACGGTGATGGGGGTAGCCTGTAAGGGAGGGATGGTTTATAATAACGGGAAGAGTGTAGTGTCGGTAAGGTGTGACAGAGACAGGGGGCAGTGTAGGAGAAGGATTGGTTGACGAACACTGGGTGGGATCAAGCGATGCAGCGAGTCAGGGAGACAGGGAGGGGCGTAGTGAAGGTAGGGGATAACGAAGACGGGTAAGTGTGAAGGGGAGGGATGGCGTCACAGAGACAGGGTAGATTGTTAGGGAGAGAGGGGTGATGAAGACGCGAGTGGTGTAGTGGAGGGGGGAGTGGCAGGACGAGGAGTGTATAGGTGAGGGGGTGTGTGACGGAGTCGTGGATGTTTTTTTAGAGGGAGAGTGTTATGCACACGGCGATGAGGAGTGTAGTATGTGAGGGGATGTGTGACGGAGTCGTGGATATTTTTTTAGAGGGAGAGTGTTATGCACACGGCGATGAGGAGTGTAGTAGGTGAGGGGGTGCGTGACGGACTCGTGCATTTTTTTTAGAGGGAGATTGTTATGCACACGGCGATGGGGAGTGTATAGGTGAGGGGGTGTGTGACGGAGTCGTGGATGTTTATTAGAGGGAGAGTGTTATGCAGAGGGCGATGAGGAGTGTATAGGTGAGGGTGTGCGTGACGGACTCGTGCATTTTTTTTAGAGGGAGATTGTTATGCACACGGCGATGAGGAGTGTATAGGTGAGGGTGTGTGTGACGGAGTCGTGGATGTATTTTTAGAGGGAGAGTGTTATGCACACGGCGATGAGGAGTGTATAGGTGAGGGGGTGTGTGACGGAGTCGTGGATTTTTATTAGAGGGGGAGTGTTATGCAAACGGCGATGAGGACTGTATAGGTGAAGGGGTGTGTGACGGAGTCGTGGATTTTTATTAGACGGAGAGTGTTATGCACACGGCGATGAGGTTTTCGTGTTGCACTGCAGGGTCTGTCAGTGAGTCCGTGTCACCATGAGGGGCTTGTTCGTGTCACGACGTGTGTTGTGTGGGTGAAACACTGTAAGGGGTTTTTCAGTGTACCTTTGAAAGTGTCTTCGGTGTGTTTCTTTATCATAGCCTATGCCGTCCCTGAATTGGTCCTTCCCTCTGTCGATATATCGTCAAATTCCTTGTTCCACCCATCACCCCCACCCCCCATTCTTCCCACCCGGTGAATAGAAATCGCTCTCTTCCCTTTCTACCGAGCAGAGAACGTAAATCACAGAGCAGAACAGACGCTTCGGCCGAAATATTTGTGATATACCAAATAAACTAAATCCTTTCTGCCGACACAATACCGTCTCCCATCAATCCCTGCACACCAACGTGCCTGTTGAAGAGCCACTTAAATTCCTCTATGGATTTCAGTCCACCACCAGCGCTGGTAGCGCGTTCCCATCACACACCAATCTCTGTGGAAAAAAAAAACAACACTTGCCACACTCACCTCCCGGGAACATACCTACTCTAACCTGAATGCGGGAACTCTGGAATAAGAACTTTCGTTCTTGTTATTACACGCTGTCTGGTCTATTTGCGTCTCGTTGTAACATAAACCTCAATACTTCCTGCATTGAAACGTACGGAGCTCAGAAAATGAGTCCAGGCAGGCTCAATCATTTGTTTCCTGAATTTGTCTGAGGTCTTTACAACATCTGTCCAAACAGTGACTCCACTGTCTGTTAAGACTTTCGGGTTTTCATCCCCCTGCAATTTAAACACCACACGGACCTCTTTTTACTGGCAAACCTTCCCGCTGGGATATTAGTTCCACTCCTGTTCAGGTGCAAACTGAGAGAGTTTCTCGATGGCGGAGAAAATGATTGAGCTGTACAACGTGGGGCGGTGTGGCGCGCCCGACAGACAGGACTCGGTGCTGCCCCCCAGCGTTTTCTCGGCAGAAAACAAGTTCAGTTGTTGCAGATCTTGGTGGAGCGCGCGCGAGTCCGTGCGCGCGCATGTACATAATACATTTAAGTTATTTTACTGATATCCCACATATGCTTGCTATCTTTTTTATTTTATACATAGTATGTGTGCTTTGTGCCTTGTGTCACAAACACAGCTGGTATTGTGTTTAGCAGCTTGGTCCTGGCTGTATTCACGGGCATACATGTTTGATGGAATTGCAATTAAACTTAAATTGCATTGAATTGCAATGATATGGAGCCATCTCCTCTGTTGAGTTCGCACCTTCCGGGGGAAATAGTCCAGTGACTACCTCGTTCCAACCCGAACTCTTTCGCCGCATTTTAAACTGAATGTTCTTTCCAATTTTGGCCACACCTCCATCCATATAAGTTTGAAGAACCGGCTCCCTATTCCCACCTATACACTGGTGATGATAACGACCGCATACCATCGAGGAATCTCGTTCTCTACAACAGTACCGTTTTTCCGTTCCCCTAGCAAAGACAACCCTATCGATTCAGGTCGCCACATTTCGCACGCCTCCTGTTGAGCCACAGAACCGATAATAAAAACTTTCACAATATGAGGCTCACAGTCAATACCAGGAATGTTAAACTCTCCCGATGTCACAACCTGATGTTACTTACAACAGACTCCAACTCTCCACATGTTTGTTCCTCTAAATCCCCAGACTGTTCGGTGTTCGAGAATGGAGCCCCATGAACGAGTTCATACCTTTCTAATTCCTCAGCGCCAGCTTTAAAGCCTCGACTCAGCCTAAATTGTATATGCTGTAGCACGACTAAAACAGCGGTACACTGGAACGTTGAGCCAACAGACCTGCCCCACCTACAACCGAGTCTTACTAATGGCTAAACTATCATCTTTCCAGTCGTTGTCCCCTATCCTGAGCTGATCTGCCTTTCGTACAGTACTTACTGCTTTGAAATGGACGCAGCTCAGAAGATGAGACGCAACGGGCTCAACGTTTTGCTCGCTGACTTTGTCTGACGTCTTTACAACATCTCTCCCAACAATGACTCCACTATCTTTTCCAACATTCTGGTTATCATCCCCCTGCAATTCTACCTTAAACACCACAACGTCCCTGTTTTTAGTGGCAAACCTTCCCGCTGGGATATTAGTGCAACTCCGGTTCAGGCGTAAACTGAGAGAGTTACTCGATGGCGGAGACAATTAAGGAGCTGCACAACGTGGGGCGGTGTAGTGCGGCCGAGAGGCGGGACATTGTGCTGTCTCCCAGCGTTCGCTCGGCAGAAGACACAGCTCAGTTTCAGTAGTTTGTAGATTTCGGTGACTTTTAAAGTGCCGAGGACTACAAGCTGATTATATATATGCTGACACGCGCGTGTGCTTCTGTGCGCGAGTATATAAAGCGAGAAAGTATTTACTGATATCCTACATATGCTTCCTATTTTTCTATTTTATACAGATTATGTGTGCTTTGTGCCTCGTGTGACAGATTGGATTGAGTTTAGCAGCTTGGCCCTGACGGTCATGTGTGATGGAATTGCAATTTAACTTAAATTGAATTGAATTGAAATGAAATGAATCCGTCTTGTCTGTAGAAGTCGCACCTTCCGAGGCAGAATGCCCAGTGATTCACATATCTGAAGCACTCGTTCCAACCCTAACATTTTGCCCACATTTTAAACTGAGTGTTCTTTCTAATTTTGGCCACAGCTGCACATACATAAGTTTGCAGAACCGGCTACTTTTTTCTATCTATATACTGGCGACGATAATGACCGCATACCATCCAGGAATATCGTTCTCGTCCACAGTAACTTTTATTCGGTTCCCCTAACAAAGACAATCCCATCGATACAGCTCGCCAGATTTCTCCCCTTATTCCCTGCTGAGCCACAGAACCATAGTCAGTGTCAGAGACCTGACCGGTGAGCCTTTCCCCTGCTTGGTCATTTGCACCTCTCTCCTCCCATCCAGAAGTATCCGAAGTGGTCTACCTGTTATTGAGCGGATTGGCCACAAGGGGTCTCTGCACCGGCTCTGGCTGTTTAAACCCTTTCACCTTCCTGACTGTCACGTAGTTTCCTGTATTCTACACATTGGGTGTAATTACCTCTCTATATGTCCGCCCTATCAACCCCTCAGCTTCCCGAATGTTTCCGAATTCATCCAGTTTCAGTTCCAACTCTGTAACACAGTGTGTTAGAAGATGCAGCTGGATGATCTTCTTACAGATGAAGTTCTCAGGAACTCTTGAGGTCTCCCTGCCTTCCCACATCTCGCAAAGGAGTATTCAATTCTCCTGCCAGACATTACTACTCTGACTGTGGGATTATAAAGAAAGAAACAATAATTAAACTGAAAACAATTCAGCCATCAGTTCTGTGCCCTCTCTCACCGAAGAATCTCCTCCTTGAATAATCAAAGAGATAAACACTCTGACTTCCACTCAAATCCAATTCCGGCCAATCTTTCCCTCTAGTCCGGCTCCACACACACACACACACACACACACACACACACACACACACACACACACACACACACACACACACACACACACACACACACACACACACACACACACACACACACACACACACACACACTAGAAGGTTAAGGGGTGACTTGATACAGGTATTTAAAATTATGAGGGGGATAGATCGAGTTGACGTGGACAGGCTTTTTCTATTATGAGTAGGGGAGATTCAAGCAAGAGGAGCGGAAAAATTTTAGGGGTGACACGAGGGGTAACTTCTTTACTCAGAGAGTGGTAGCTGTGTGGAACGAGCTTCAGGTAGAAGTGGTAGAGGCAAGTTCGATATTGTAATTTAAAGTAGAATTGGATAGGCATATGGACAAGTATAGAATGGAGGGTTATGGGCTGAGTGCAGGTAGGTGGGTGGGTCTAGGTGAGAGTAAACTTTCATCACCAAATCCGCCGACACACACACAGATCAATTCAAATCCTTATGAGCTCCCAGATGCAGCATTCGGATTAATCCACCTCCCCACTCCCCGTTTTGTTAGGTATTCAGTTATATGGGGCAGTAATGTACAGCATACAAGACTGTATATACCTTTGATCCAGTTAATCGCATTCAGCCGACTCAAGGAGTTGGGTAAATCTCCAGTTGAATTCTATGCACAGGGGAGGGCCAAATATGTTATCCCCAAATACGAGCGCGTCCCCATAACAAGAACAAACACCAAAGTCCGTGTGCATCCATGTGCACCCCGAGACCCTGTGCAACTCATTTTCGCTGACACGCAATACCCAACACCTGGTGCAGCCCACACCCTAAACCCGCTGACACCCCCACATGCCCATGAGATTTTTCCGAGCAAGATACATTCGAAACAGTTGAGAAAATGGCAGCCTCGACGTTAACAATCCGCACTCAACACATTCGTGTGCAAATCTTGATCCGCCAACACACCCAAATCTATGTGTATCCCCAAATACGTGTGCACGGCCATGTTTGAGACTAAATTTCGAGTGATGTCTAAGGTTTTTCTTTAAATCTCACCGGCGGTTCTGTTTTCGCATTCTCTTAAATTGCAGCAATTTCAAAATTTACCTTTAAATGTAAATTTAAAATATGTTACCGTATTGATTAAGAATTAGACTAATAGTCTGTAAAGTTGTCCAGCGCTCCGGATTATCGGAATTTACTTTAGCAGAACCTTTGTATCGATAAACAGAGGCTGTTTCAACATTTAAAATTCGCACCACCCGAAAATATGATTGCAAATGTTTATTGGTAAACAAACAGCCACAGGAATACACGAACATCACAAAATCTAATTACGTCCCCGTAATTGACTACAGACCCCTAAATTGGCGCGTATCCCCAAATCCTTATGCATATTTGCTGCCAAACCCGAAATCTACGCACACCCAGAATCAGTGCTCACCCCATGTATTTGAGGACTCAATTTTAAATCCGGGCGCATTCCCAGATCCAATTTCACACCATGTGCACCCCTTATTCTCCGACACTGCCCAATAACTGCACGACCCCATTCAGTGCGCACCCCCAAACCGCTAACATCCTGACATGCAGTTTAGAATCCTTTCAAGAATTCATTCCTCGACATTAAAATCCACACACAGCCCAAAATTCATGTACAACTTCAGATCCGCCAACACGCCCAAATCTTTATCTTACCCCAAATCCGTGTTTACATGTACACAATCCCAAATCCATGTACACGTCAAATATGGGCACCACATCAACTAGGAGGGCATCCTAAAACTCATGTGAATATCATACCCCCGGAGAAACCCACTTGCACATTAGATTATCCCAGAGGAATTATCATTCAAAATACTTCATGTCATTTTTTTAAATTAAATTCATTATGAAATGAAATGAAATGAAATGAAACAACTTTGAGATTCGGCGCACCTCCAAACCGCAGGTTCCCCAAATACGTGAGAAATCCGTGTGCATCTCCAAATGCAAATGCATCCCCAAAACTTCAAAACCGTGGACACACACCAGCAAATTAGATTATCTCAAAAGAAAAATTTCAGACATTCACAAGATGACATAATCTGTGTACAACGAGTCCCACAAATGAATGTGGGGGTTTCAGCGTGTTTGGGCTGCGCATAGATTTGGTGATGCGCACCGAATTGACGATGCACATGGATCTGGTGATGATTTGGGTTGCCTTTTCGATCATGGTGAGTTGACGGATCAAAATTTGCGTGCGGATGATTAATGTCGAGGCTGCCATTTTCTCATTTGTTTTTTATTGATTGTTGCTCCGGGAAAATCTGATGTACAAGTAGCGGAGTCCGCGGGTTTAGGGTGCGCACTGAACTTGCGATTGCGCAATTTTATTTTTTGTCGTCGTATGTGGGTTGCACATGGTCTTTTGGTAAATATGGATCTGGGGTTGTGCCTGGATTTAGGAGCGTTCTCTAATAAAGGGTGCAAACTGATGTAGGGGTGCGCACCTTTTTAGGGATAGTAATTTAGGGTACAGTCTCCATGTTTTTGTAAGTGCATATCGATTTGGTGACGTAGGTAGGGTCTTTTGGTGGTTTTAAACCAGACAGCCATTTTATGTTTGCAATGATTCTCCGTCTGGGCCATCTAATATGCCTGTGGGGTGCTCTCGTATTTGAGGATGTGCTCAGATTTGGGGGTGCGGACGGAGATTAGTGATCAGTGTCCAGTTAGGGGTGTAGACTTGAATACGGGGTTGAACACGGATTTGGGTTGACACGCAGATTTGGGTGTGTCGCCGATCAGCAAAAGGATTTTGGCGCACATATGGCTTGCTAACCTCGAGACGGTCATTTTCTGAATTGATTGAAATGTTGCTTTGTCTGGGATAATCCATTATGCATCTCGGGTGTCAGAGGGTTTGGGGTGCACACCGATTTTGGGTTTGCGCAGATTTAGGGCTGCTTCCGCATCTATGGGTGGCAACCGATTTGCGATGCGAACAGATTTAGTGAAATCAGCGGATTTGGCGGTACATGCAGATTTGGTCTTTTTAGGAGACTTTCGGCGAGTACTTGTGCACATCTGATGGTGCTTTCTGATTGGGAGGTTGCACGAGATTAGGAATGCATCAACCAATATGGGTGCACAGGACGTCAGTATGGATTTGGTCCTCGCGATTTCTTTAAGGTGAACGCTGTCACTCTAATGTGTATACGTGAGTATCAGCAGGTTTGGTGATGTACACGATCTTAGATGCTCCCGGATTTGGGGTTGTCTGTGGATTTGGGGTCCTGACAAATCTCACGGTTGTTTCATTGATAGGTACGTTATTAATAGATACACTTCCGGTTTTCTACTCTGCTCTTGCTGTGATTTTTAAGTTGGAAGTTGCTACTTTCTGAACTATTTGAAATTATTTCTCCTCTCGGATAATCTACTCTGTAAGTGGGAGGTGTTGACAGGTTCGGAGTGCGCACCCATTTGGGTGTGCATACGGACTTGGGAGTGCATGTGGATTTTGGTTGCCGGAGGAATTGGGTATAATGCCAAAATTCAACTTGTTTCTTTTACAGATACTCGGATAAATAATGCACATTAACGTTGAGCCTTGTTCTTCCTATTTTTAAAGTGGATTAAGCTATCTTGTGAAATGTTTGAAATGTTACTCGCTCTAGGATAAACAATTGTACATGTAGGGGCGGACTCGGATTTGGGGGTTCTCAGAGATTTTGGCATGTGCGCGGTGAGTTTGGGTACACTCGGATTTGGGTGTGTCGGTGGATTGGGGGGGGGCGTGACGAATTACAAGGTTGTTTCACTTATAGATACATTAATAATAGAACTTGGAAGTTTGTTTTAGATTTTTGAACGTGAAGCTATTTTGTGAACTGTTTGACCTGACTCGTGATTTCGGAGAATCCAGCGTGCATGTGGGTTTGTCGTCAGGATTGGGGTACATATGGATTTAGGGCGAGCTCTTGCTCGGTCATGCGCACAGATTTGTGGTTGAATACGGACTTCGGAATGTGCGCAGATTTAGGCGTCTGTTGTCTAATATGGAGGTGCACAGGTTACACCCAGATTTGAGTGTGTCAAACGATCTGGAATTGCAGATGCATTTCGGGATGCGTGCTGATTTTAATGACGAAGCAGTAATTTTCTGATCGATTTGAAATGATTCCCGCTCTGAGATAATCTATTCTGCATGTTGGGGAGTCAGTGTGTCTGGAGAGAGCACTGATTTTTGGGATTACGCAGACTTAGGGTGGTGTCGGCAAATATGCTCTCAGACACCAGTCTGGGGATGCGAACAGATTTAGTGATGGGTCCGACAATATAGAGATGCTCATTGATGAGCGAGGATCGTACAGGCCAGTATGTGAATGTTTACAGGTTTTGGCAAATATGTCCTCACACACTAATCTGAGGATGCGAACAGATTTAGTGATTTGGAGTTGTTAGATATCTGAAGGTTGTTTCATTCAGAGATAATTTCAGAATCAATGCACCTTGAACTTTTCACCAGTATTCTTGTAACTTTATGCTGGAGGCAGGCATTTTGTGAGCTGTTCGAAAATATTCTTGCCCTGTGACACTGTATGGTGCATGTACGGGTGTCAGCGGGTTTGCGATGCCCATTGAATTGAAAATTACACAGAGTTAAGGCAAAATAGTCAAACATGTAATGCCTTTGATGGCTGGATCTCAGAAGAATGAGGCGGACGGATTTTGTTGTTGAAAATGTTCGAATGTTTAAAGGCATCGATAAAGTAGATGTGGAGAGAAGGTTCCCCGTGGCGGGACAGTCAATACCAGCGGGCCCACATCGGAATGGAGGTCCGTCCTTTCAGAACGGAGATTGGGAGTGTTAGGTACACGTAAATGTGTGTGATAAAACCGTCAGCAGCAATAGAACAGATCTGGAGTCTGGTTTTGCTGTTAGCAAACATTATTCAATTAGCAACCACTTAATATAGCATCTTAAACCATCCCAAACTCATTCAAGTTACAGTCTGGCGATGGTCTGTAAGAAAGTTCAGTTCAATCCACAGAACTGAGCTGAGAGAGAGGTATTTGTAATCTGAATAAACAGGGGTTGTCGGTCTTGCCGTTCTCCTCTGAATTCTTCAAGTTAGTCAAATGTGACTTCCCAAAGGGTACCGTCTTCAAAGGAAAATCTACTTACCCAGGCCAGGGTTAAACACACCGGTAGTTTGCACAGCGTCACCCTTGCACTCACTGTGACAGCCTCTGATCAATCTCACTTGATTGATCCTCAACCCACCCTCGTGTGCACTCGAAGAGTTCATCCTGTGACTCCTTCGTCACCAGCCTCTGTGAGTCTCTTCTGTTTGTCTGCGAGAAAAAGACAGTTGGCCTTACACACGCTGAACATCAGCTGTCCATCATGTAACTCCTCCTCTCTCTCCATAGCAACTCGGTTAGCAGTAGAAGACAGCTGCTTTTCGTAACACTGTATTCCATCTCTCTCTCTCTCTCTCTCTCTCTCTCTCTCTCTCTCTCTCTCTCTCTCTCTCTCTCTCTCTCTCTCTCTCTCTCTCTCTCTCTCTCTCTCTCTCTCTCTCTCTCTCTCTCTCTCTCTCTCTCTCTCTCTCTCTCTCTCTCTCTCTCTCTCTCTCTCCTTAAAGGCACAGTCCATAGCGAATGAAACATATGATCCCATCACAGGAGGAATTTATTTCCTCACAGTATGGTAAATCTGTGGAATGGGTTACACAGGAGGCTGTGGAGTCTGACTTTAGATATATTGAAGTCAGAGGTGGACAGATTGTTGATTACTCAGACCATGAAGGAATACGGTGAAAAGGCAGGAGATTGGGGCTGAGGGGGACCTGGAACAGACATGATGAAATGACGCAGCAGACTCGATGGCCTAATTCTGCTCCTATATCTCATGGTCTGATTTAAGGTTCCTGTGTTGCCGGGTGTCAGCATCTCAGTAGATCTGTCCTGGTGGGACCAACCGAGAGTGGGGGAGAGGGAGAGATTGACCGAGACGGAGGAGAGGAATAGTAGGAGAAGTAGGAACAACTGAAATGGGTAGTGGTGCACAGTAGGGGGGAGTCACGGAGTCGGGGTAGGTTTTAGCGGATGGATGGGGTAACATAAAACTGTTCGGATGTCGGAGAGGGAGGAGATGACGGAGAGGAAGAAGGTTGTAGTTGAGTAAGTATTCGAGTTGAGAAGTCTCCTTGCTGTTGAAAAAGACTTTCGAGAGGGGCACCAGGTTCGGCTCTGCTCGCCACCTTCTCTTCTGTGACCTCTGTCTCGAAGGCCGATGTAAGAATCATCCCTCAGGTGGGTGAACCATCGCAGGTCACCGGGTTCCGAAAGTGTACCTGGTAGGGCACTGAAAACCTTTGCCACCAACAGGCTGGATTGTTCAAGGACTCGGTGGTGAGGAAGGCTAATAAAAGGTTCGCATTCATTTCCTGGGCAAGGAATTAATTTTAAGTCTCTGCTGCGGCCTCATTTGGAGTGCGCTTCGCTGTCACTTTCCCGTTAAGACTCGGACTGACAGTTTCTGTCAGTCACAATCCTTCCTGGAAAGTGTGTAACTCAAGCGCTCGAGGAAATCCATTTCCAGCACTGTTGGTTGTGATCAAACACCTCCCAGTATTCATATGAAACAGCGCTTGGGCTCCAGCTTAGCAGGTTCATCTGTGCCAGAAAACAGCCTGGCCGAATCCACACTTGCCAGATCATTCCTGCCGCCAAAGAAGTCAGCCTTCATTCAATTTAGAACTAAACCCGATGTCATAAATACCCTTTTCCATATTCACCTTGAATCTAATGGCAATATCATCACGAGATGCAAAGTTGTCACCTGCCTTGTTCCATTCCGCAGGAGGAGATCCAGTATTGCACTCTCTGTTTGGAATTATCTACCTACTGATTAAGGAAACTTTCTTGAAAACATTTGAGAAACTACCCCAATGGTTCGTTCACGGAATGGGGCTCACAGTTAATACCTGTTAAAATTACCCCATATCAAAACCTAATGTTTCTCTACAGATTTGTTCCTCTGAATCCCCGGGACTATTAGGTATTTGATAATATCGGCCCATGATCGAGTTCATACATTTCTTATTCCTCAGTTCTTCCCAAAAAACCTCACCAGTCTGTCCTGACTGAGCACCGCCGTGACATTTTCCCTAACTGTAAAGCTGCCCCTCATGTTTGCGCATTAGCGCGACTAAAACAGCCGAAAACCGGAATATTGAGCTAACAGTCCTGCCTCTCCTGCAACCAAGTCTCACTACTAGCTACAATGCCATACTTCCAGACTTTGACCCCCCGCACTGAGCTCATCTGCTTTTCGTGCAATACTTACTGCATTGAAACGTAGGCAGCTCAGAACATGGGTCCCAGCAGGCTCAACTTTTTACTTCCTGACTTCGTCTAAGTCCTTAACGACATCTATTCCTACAAGCTTTCTTCTATCTGTGATGGCATTACGGTTTTCATCCCCCTGTATCTCTAGTTTTATGACATCTTTTATGCCAGGAATTCCCGCTATTATTTCAACTCAAGTTGCTGTGTAAACTGAGAGAGTTGCTCGCTGGCAGATGAAGTGAAGGAGCTGCACACGGTAGAGCGGTGTGGCGTGGCCTGAAGGCAGGAGTCTGTGCTTCCCCCCAGTGTTCGCTCGGCAGAAGACAGCCTCTGTTGAGGGCGACTGCAGATATCAGAGGTATTCAGTTGATCCAAGGCCTTCAACTGCGTTGGTATTTTTTTCTATTTTATACATATTTTTGTGCTTTCTGCCGTGTCTGAATGCTGACAATGTGTTTTGCACCTTGTTTCTGGAGTAACGCTGTCTCGTTTGGCTGTATTCATGGATGTTCTTGTGTCGTCCTGACCTGTGAGATATATCTCCACTTGGCCATTTTAACCTGTCTCTCCCGACCAGATGTAGACAAACTGGTATACCTGTTATTGAGCCGCTTGGCCACAGGGAGACGCTGTACTGGGCCTGGATTATTTAACCCTTTGAATCTCCGGACCGTCACCCAGTTTCCTAAGAACTGAACATTCGGTCTATTTTCCTCCCAATATCACCTGGCAGAGAGTCATCGTATAACGACAAGATTATGAGAGGCATTGATCGTGTGGATAGTCAGAGGCTTTTTCCCGGGGCTGAAATGGTTGCCACAAGAGGACACAGGTTTAAAGTGCTGGGGAGTAGGTACAGAGGAGATGTCAGGGGTAAGTTTTACTCAGAGAGTGGTGAGTGCGTGGGATGGACTGCCGGCAACGATGGTGGTGGCGGATTCGATCGGGTCTTTTAAGAGACTTTTGGATAGGTACATGGAGCTTAGAAAAATAGAGGGCTATCGGTAAGTCTAGTATTTTATTTTAAGGTTGGGACGTTGTCGGCACAACATTGTGGACCGAAGGGCCTGCATTATGCTGTAGGTTTTCTATGTTCCTATGTTTCTATCTTTAATTTCCTTTGCTGAGGAACCCGCCTTGCGGATCGGTTGTTGTTCAAACAAACGCGAGGCACTGGTTGATAATGCACACATTTCGCGCTCCCGAACTCTGATTGGAGGCTGTCCCAAGGGGAATATTTATATGACTCTCTGACATCGCCAGTGAGACCCTGAGCGAGACTCCTCCATACCATCCCATCATACACACCCGGAGTCAGACGCTGAGTGAAGCTCCCTCACCAACATTTCATCACACAAGTTCGGGGTCAGACAAGGAGTGGAATTCCCTCCACGCTGTCCCAAATTTTCGGAAAAGGAGTGAAGCTCCCACTCACAGTCGTATAACGCATTTCCGGAATCAGAGAGAGACTGAATCTCCCTCCACACTGTCCCATCACACACTTTCCGGAGCAGACACAGAGTGCAGCTCCCGCCACACCGTCCCATGGCAGATCGCCGGCATCAAATTCGTGATGCTCCCTCGACATTATCCCATCACATTCTTTCTGGTACAGACACAGAGTGAATTCCCTGTTCTCCATCCCTTCACACATTCACCGTTCAGATATTGTTTAGTTCAACTGCAACTCCCCAGCTCAAAACCCGCACAATCGCATCACACACTACCCAAGTCAATAGGAGAGCTAAACCCCCTCCGTCCTCCACTCTCCCCTCTCAGCAATCCCCAGCGCTCCGTCATCCCAGTCGTCTGGAATTCTGTCCCGGATACTGTGAGTGCGCGTGACAGGATGTGGATTATTCAGCGCGCACGTGCTCCCAGTTTTAATCACCGACTCCAAATCCCGGGCTGGTGTCCGTCCCTCTGCAACGGGATGAGAGACTCCCTCATCCGGAAACCACAGTCGGTAGCAACGTTACCGAGCGACAGGTTGTGTTGAGGAAGCAGGGGGGCTGCAGAAGCGCTCAGACAGATTAGGAGAATGAGGGTAGACGTGACAGATAGAATACAGTGCCGGGAATCGTATGGTCATTCAATTTAAAAAAAAAATCGTAGAATGTTTTCTAAAGTGAGGGATTTTTTTTTTAACCAGGCAGCCTGTTCATATTCTATACCTTCACAGAATGGTCTGGGTCAATTCTGAGCCGGCCCAAGAATCCCCTCATAACATGTGTCTATACAAAGTTTGAACCGCAAGTCTATTTCGTATGTATAAATAGCATATCTGACGTTAATAAATGGGTGATGAATATTTAATTAATTTCGCAGAGATCTAAAATCCATTTCAATAGATAAGGGTCATATTCGACCTGGAGCAGCCTCAATGTACAATCATTTGTAGCACCTGTACAAAAGTATAAACCTTCAGGGTGTTTTTACTGTTGCCACGTGTGAAAACGGGTCAAACATGACCGGCACAGTATGTAAGGGTTAAAAACAATTTTCGGTGCGGAGGGATTTGGGAGACTTCGTGCAGCTTTTCCAGAAGTTTAACCTGCAGCTTGAGCCGGTGGTGAGGAAGGCAAATGCGATGACAGCATTCATTTCGAGAGGACTGGGACGTAAAAGCAAAGACGTCATTCTCAGGCTCAATACGTCACTGTTGTGGTCACATTTGGAGTTTTGTGAGCAGGTTTCCATCGCTTATCTCACAGGGGATGTTAGACATTGGAGAGGATTCACGGGAATGATAACGGGATTGGGCGTGGTATTATAGGAGGAGTATTTGACAGCTCCGGGAGACAGAACACCCACACACAGTGATTCAGGAACAGCTTCTTCCCCTGCGCCATCACATCTTTCAATGCAGCAACACTAACACGACATTTCTGCGGTGTTTATTAATATTTGTGATTTACTTTAATTGGATATCATTGCGCGTACTGATGCTTCAAAAGAACTAATTTCAGGCCTTATACCTTTCAGATAATAACTCAAATAGAGTTTCCTGTGGAAAACATCCGATAGGGTGGACAGGACACTTGGCGCGCTGGTCTTCACCAGTCACACTGAGTACAGGGGTCGGGAGGTGACGTTGCCGTGGTACGAGACGTCGGTGAGGCCGCCCTGATTTAGGACAAAATGTCAGTGAACTGGATATATTGTACAGGGAGTTCTACGGGGATACTGCCAGAACTCGGAGGACTGAGTTATGGAGAGAGGGAGGGAAGATTGGGACTTCATTCCCTGGAGCGCAGTTGTAAATTTACAGAGTTACATAAACCCGAGAAGGTCAGAGACAGAGGGAATGCGCACAGACTTTCAACCAGGGTTGGGTTATCGAGAACCAGACGGCACAGGATTGAGGTGAGAGTGGGTGGAAAGCAGAAAGAGAGGCAAATATCAGGGAGACGGAGGGTTGAGATAGAACGGGAAGGGGAGGTAGGGAGCGCCTGGGGGAGGGAAGGAGAGAGATGTGAGAGGTGGGCAGAGGGAGCAGAGAAAGTGCGGGCGGAGAAAGTTCGAGGAAATAAGGCGAGGAGAGGGGGGTAGAGAGAAAGGTAGAGGGAGCGGGAAAGAGCGGGACGGGGGAAATGGCGGGAAAGAAAGGGATAGACGGCGAGAGGGATTTGTCGGTGTCTAGTGGGCAGAATATGTTTGCGACAAGAGGATGAGATGGAGTAGGAGGGAGGGGCAGAGAGGGTGGGGAGGAAATTTGACAGCATCGGGAAGTGAGAGTGAAGGGGAGAGAAGGAGGAGAAAATGGGTGTAGTCACTTGATTCATGTCGACTCCACTGGCTGTTGGCAGAGACTCTGGATCTTTTCAGGAATATCCGGGAACAAAGGTGCCGACCTCTTGCAGATGAAATGCCGATCATAATGACAAGTGTTACTCCTTTCGCACTGAATGCAGACGGGCGTTCCAGAGGACGGCTTGTACAGGAGACTCCGGCCCACATTCCTATCCAGGAGGGTTAAACAATTTCAACGGAGACAAAACAGCTTCAGTAGATGACCCGAGCGGAGTCCGTCCCCAAGCTAATCCCATGAATTCGATCTCTCCTACCTGCCTGTATGAGTCCCCAAACTCATCCCATTCAACCACCCTCCCCTCTCGGCCCCATGTCAGTACCCAGGCAGACACCACGGTCCCAATGTCTCCCCACTATCCTGTGACCCGAAACTAATCGCACCGAACCGCTTTCTCACCAGATTCCTCTGTCAGTCCACATACGAGTCGAACAGGACCACCCTCTCCCCTCTGATCTGTTTCAGTCCCCGAACAAATCCCGCTGTCCCACCGTCTAATCCCGCTGCCCAGCTCTTTTCCCTCAGATCTATTTCAATCAGCAAACGAATCATACTTCCTCCCTCTCCTCGCAGCCCGACGACTACCTCCGAACTAAGCATATTAACCCATTGTGTGCCCATCGCCCTGTACTGTTCTCCAAACTAATGCAGTTGTCCTACTCTCGCCCCTCAGCTCTAAGTCATTCACTAAACTAATCCCACTGTTGCTTCCTCGCCTCACAGGCCGGCGACTATCTTCCAAAAGATCCCACTGCACCGCGCTCTCCTGACTGACATGCGTCAGTACCAAAATAATCCATGTGTACTGTTCTCTCCCTACTGCCCCCTGCCAGTTTCCGAAATATTCCCACTGCCCTGTCCTTCCCCGGCAGACATGTGTCCACCCCAAAATGCTAACCCCTACCCACATAGAAACAAATCCCAATATCCCTCACTTTTTCCACAAAACTACTTCAGACCGAAAACGAATTCTAATTTCTCCCGTCAGGGCTATCACAATACCCAACCCTCACCCGACAGATCAGTCCAAATCTCACCCGTTTTCGCATTTTCCAATCCAGTATGTACGGGTTTGGACCATAAGGTTGCGGGATACAAAGTTCTAGGAAATTTAAATTTACTGTATTAATGCCAAGAATCGAAAGCTATGATACGGAACTTCTCTCAGTTGATTACAACAAGAATCTCTGCTGGGACTCAGTGAAGGTAGCTTCAGTGTATGTCAGAACCCAGGAGTGTGAGATGGGACAGTGTGGAGGGAGATTCTCTCTGTGCCTGATCCCGGGATTGTGTGATGGGACGGTGTGGAGGGAGCTTCACTCTGTGCCTGATACCGGGAGTGTGTGATGGGACAGTGCGGAGGGAGCTTCACTCTGTGCCTGACCCCGGCAATGTGTGATGGGACAGTGCGGAGGGAGATGCTCACTGTGTCTGACAACGTGAGTGTGTGAAGGGACTGTGTGGAGGGAGATTTACTCTGTGTCTGACACCTGGAGTGTCTGATGGGACGGTGTGGAGGGATATTCACTCTGTGTTTGACCCCGGGAGTGTGTGATGGGACGGTGTGGATGGAGATTCACTCTGTGTCTGACCCCGGGAGTGTGTGATGGGACAGTGTGGAGGGATCTTCACTCTGTGCCTGACCCCGGGAGTGTGTGATGGGACGGTGTGGAGGGTGTTTCACTTTGTGTTTGACCCCGGGTGTGTGTGATGGGACGGTGTGGATGGAGATTCACTCTGTGTCTGACCCCGGGAGTGTGTGATGGGACGGTGTGGAGGGAGATTCACTCTGTGCCTGACCCCGGGAGTGTGTGATGGGACGGTGTGGAGGGAGATTCACTCTGTGACTGACTCCGGGAGTGTGTGATGGGACGGTGTGGAGGGAGATTCACTCTGTGACTGATCCTGGGGGTGTCTGATGATTCCTGTGTTTCTGTGGGATCTTCTCGTGCTGTGGCACATACCTCTTCAGCCGTTGAATTGATTTCAAGCAGCCTTGAATCACGGTTTGAACAAACCTGAATCGCTTTGTAGAAAGATGTTACAAACGTCGAAACGTAATAACACCGGTCTTTATTTGTGACCCAATTCTCGGAACAGGTTTGCTCTGGAAATCAGAAACAAGGAACAGTGAGACACAGAGTGAATCTCCCTGCAACCACACCCGGCGTGACGCAGAGAGTGAATTTCACGCCATGCGGTCCCATCACGTTCACCTGAGGTCAGGCACAAGGAGAATTTCCCCGCCCCAACATCGTCCCATCGCACATTAACAAGATCAGGCCCAGTGAATATCCCTCCACACCATCCATCACACACTCCCGGAGGAAAATACCTCAGCACACACGTCAAAATGGACACAGATATAGAACATAGATTAGTACAGCACAGAACAGGCCCTTCGGCCCACCATGTTGAACCGAATCTTAAACCCTGCCTCCCATATATCCCCCAAATTAAATTCCTCCATATACCTATAGAATTGTGTCTTAAATTTCACTGGTGTATCTGCCTCCACCACTGACTCAGGCAGTGCATTCCACGCACCAACCACTCTCTAAGTAAAAAACCTTCCTCTAATATCCCAACCCCCTTGAACATCCCTCCCCTTACCTTAAAGCCATGTCCTCTTGTATTCAGCAGTGATGCCCTGGGGAAGAGGCGCTGGCTGGCCACTCTATCTGTTCCTCTTAATATCTTGTATCCCTCTATCATTTCTCCTCTCATCCTCCTTCTTTCTGCAAACAGTGAAGCCCTAGATGCCGTTGTCTCTGTTCATAACGTATACTCTCTAAACCAGACAGCATCCTGGTAAATCTCCTCTGTAGCCTTTCCAATGCTTTCACATCATTCCTATACTGAGGCGACCAGACTGGACACAGTATTCCAAGTGTGGCCTAACCAGGGTTTTATAGAGTTGCATCATTCCCTCGCGACTCTAAAAACAATATCCCTTAGACGTCACTCCCAGGGGCCTGACAGAATAGTCCCCAGGCTGCTCCAGGAGGCAAGGAAAGAGATTGCTGAGACTGGCTCGGATCGTTCTGGACTCGTTGTCCACTGGAATGGCACCGGTGGATTGGAGGGAGGCGAATGCTGTCCCCTTGTTCAAAAAAGGTAGAAGGTATAGTCCAGGTAATATAGTCCAGAAAACAATAGACGTCACTCTTCTACGGGTTGAACACCATCTGCACATTCCTGCATTCTATCAATGTCTCTCTGCAATCTTCAACAATCCTCTACACTATCCACAACACCATCAACCATTGTGTCGTCTGCAAACTTGCCAACCCACCCTTCTACCCCCACATCTAGGTCGTTATTAAAAATCACGAACAGTAGGGGTCCCAGATCAGATTATCATGAAACACAACTAGTCACAACTTCCAATCGGAATATACTCCCTCCGTCACTGCACACAGCTTTCTGCAGGCAAGCCAAACCTCCTGGGATCACATGCCTTCTGACTTCCTGAATAAGTCTATTGTGTGGAAACTTATTAAATGCCTTACTGAAATCCATATAGATCACATCCACTGCACTACCCTCATCTATATGCCTGGTCACCTCCTCAAAGAACTTACAGGTTTCCTGGACACGATCTGCCCTTCCCAAAGCCATGCTGACTGTCCCTGATCAGATTATGATTCTCCAAATGCCTGTAGATGCTATCTCTAAGAATCTTTTCCAACATCTTTCCCACCGCAGATGTAAGGCCTATAATTACCTGGACTATACCTACTACCTTTTTTGAACAAGGGGACAGCAGTCGCCTCCCTCCAATCCACCTGTGCCATTCCAGTGGACAACGAGTCCAGAACGATCCGAGCCAGTCTCAGCAATCTCTTCCCTTGCCTCCTGGAGCAGCCTGGGGACTATTTTGTCAGGCCCTTGGGAGTTATCCGTCCTATTGTACGTCAACAACTCCAACACCTCCTCTCCCTTAATATCAGCAATGCTCCTGAGCTTCAACCTCACTCATATTGTCCTCACTGTCATCAGGTTCCCTCTCATTGGTGAATACCGAAGAGAAGTATTCAGTGAGGACCTTGCTCACTTCCACAACCAACAGGCACAACTTCCCACCTTTATCTCTATTCGGTCCTACCTTTACACCTGTCATCCTTTTCTTCTTCACATAATTGAGGAATGCCTTGGGGTTTTCCTTTACCCTACTCTCCAAAGCCTTCTCATGCCCCCTTCTTGCCCTCCTCAGCCCCTTCTCAAGCTAATTTCTTTCTACCCTATATTCCGCAATAGCCCAATCTGATCCTTGCTTACTAATCCCCATGTATGCTGCCCTCTTACACCTGACTAGATTTTCCAACTCACTTATCACCATGATTCCTTCACACTACCATTCTTTATCTTCTTCACCGGGACAAATTTATCCCTAAAATTCTGCAAGAGATCCCTAAACACGAAACACACATCCATAGTACATTTCCCTGCAAATACGTCATCCCAATCCCCACCCGCAAGTTCAAGCTTTACAGCCTTATGTTTCTGACCTTCCCCAATTAGAAATTTCCCGTCCTCTCCGATTCTATCATTCCCCATGATACTAGTAAAGGCCAGGGAGTGTTGGTCACTGTCCCCCGGATGCTCACCCACTATGAGATTTGTGGCCTGAACCGGTTGGTTCCATAATAGATCCAATATGGCATCCCACCTAGTCGGCTTATCAACATACTGTGACAGGAATCCGTCCTGGACACACTTAACAAACTCTGCAACATCTAAACCCTTGGAACTAATCAGGTGCCAATCAATATTAGGGAAGTTAAAGTTATCCACGATAACAACCCTGTTATTTTTACACCTTTACTAAATATGCCACACAGTCTGTTCCTAGATGCCTCTGCCGCTACAAGATGTCGATAGAATACCCCCAGTAGAGTAACTGCTCCCTTCCTGCTCCTGACATCCACCCATACTGACTCAAAGGAGGATCCTGCCGCATTAACCACCCTTTCTGTAGCCGTAGTTTTATTCCAGACCATTAACGCCACCCTTTCTCCCCCTTTCCCCCCTCTATCCCTTTTAAACCACTGAATTCCAGGAATATTGAGAATCCAATCCTGCCCAAGTGCCAGCCGTCTTTGTAATCGCCACTACATCGCAATTCCATGTACGTATCCAAGCTCTCAGTTCATCTCCTTCGTTCCTGTCACTTCTGGCATTGAAGAGACGCACTTTAGCCCTTCTACCTTAATACCTTTACACCCTTCATTCTGCTTCTCTGTCCTCAAAGCCTCTTTATATGTTAAATCTGGCTTTGCTCCATGCACGAGCAGTTCTCTCATTACCTTTATCCTCCTCCACCTCACTATTTGCTCTATCACTCTGTTTCCGCTCCCCCTGCAAATCTAGTTTAAATCCACCGCAGCAGCGCTAGCAAACCTTCCCGCAAGGATTTTAGTCCCCCTGTTGTTCAGGAGCAACCCGTCCCATCCTAACCGGCCCCACCTTCCGTGGAACAAGACCCAATTGTCCAAGAACATGAAGCCCTCCCTCCTGCACCAACTCCTTAGACACGTATTTAGCTGCATTATCTTCCTATTTCTAGCCTCACTGGCACGTGGCTCTGGTAGCAATCCTGACATTGCATCATTCAGTTTTGCTCCAAACTCCCTGAACTCTCTGTGCAGAACCTCCTCCTTCTTCCTATCCACGTCATTGATCCCTACATGGTCCACGGCATCTGAGTGCTCACATTCCCTCTTGAGAATGCTCAGATCTCGTTCAGAGACGTCACGGTCCCGGGCACCAGGGAGGCAACAGACCATCCGAGATTCTCAATCTCTCCCACAGAACCTCTTATCTGCCCCCTTACTACTGAATACCCTATCTCTACTGCTCTCCTCTTTTCCCTCCTTCCTTTCTGAGCTCAGGGCCTTGTTTCGTTCCAGAGACGTGACCAATGAAACGTGTCCTTGGCTGGTTGTCCCCACCAACAGTTTCCAAAACGGTGTACATATTGTTGATGGGAACGGCCGCTGGGGTATTCTGTTGTCGCCCAGCAACCTTTCTCTTGACTCTTAGGGGTGTCTATCTCCCAGAAACTCCTGTCTATTTCTGCCCCTGCTTCACGAATGACCCGAAGTTGATCCAGCTCCAGCTCCAGATCCCTAACACAGCTTGTCAGGAGCTGCAGCTGGATGCACCTTTTACAGGTGTAGTCATCAGGGACAATTTGGCTCGCCCTGACTTCCCACGTCCTTCAAACGGAGCGCTCGACTGCCCTAACTGTTGCCTCCATTACCTATTTCTAAGCGAATTAGATTAAAGTAGCTTACCAAGCCTTACCTCATTGGGAGCAAGCTCGTCCTCGGTCTCTGCTCGCCGAAGCCTCTCGAGCCAAACCCTTCCTACTCTGTCTCCCACTACTCCATCGCCCGCTCCGTTAATCTGTTCGTTTTTTAAACCCTCTCGCTACTTCAGAGGCCGACTTTCACGCGCTTGCGTAGTCGTGCCCCGTCAAAACTGCCGAAGAAATGACATCCCCCTCTCAATCTGCTCGCTTTTTAAACTCTCCCATTCTCTCAACACACCACAGAGCAAAATGTCAGACACAGAGAGAAGCTGCCTCCACACGGTCCCATCACACATTCACGAGTTCAACACAGTGTGAAGCTCTCTGCTTACGTCCCATGACACACTCCCGGGGTGAGACACAGACTGAAGCTCCCTCCACAACGTCACATCACACACTCCCGGGGTCAGAGACGGAGTGTAGCTTTCTCCACACTGTCCCATCGCCCTGATTAAACCTCCTCCAGCAGTGCCCCGTTACTCTCTCCCTGTTAGAGGCATAGAGTGAAACTTCTTCTTCCTCGTCCCATCACACACTCGCGATTTAGATATTACGTGTAGCTTCCCTCTGCCCAGTCACTTTGAGAAGACTAGAATGTAAAACCAGTGCTCAACCGGAAGAGTTCCGTCTCCAGTACGACTGCTTGAGAAGTCTTCTTTGGTTTGGGTTGGTGCCGTCTTGTTCATTTCGAGTCTGAATCTGAATTACTTCCTGACCTTACTCTGCATTTGGGTTCAACACCATCCCACAGCTGTCTCGGTTCAGAAGGGATCACAGGTTTATGAGTTTGAGGGGATGTGCTCTCTCAGTGAAGATGAGGACAATTCTATGGATGTTCGGTGGGGAACTTTCTGACGAGCCGCATCGCCGCCTGGTGTGGATGCTGCAACGCACAGAATAGTAACGGGCTACAGAGGGTTCCAGCCTCAGCCGCCACTCTGACGGTCACACCCCTCCCCACCATCGCGGACATTGTCCAGAGGCGATGCCTCGAGAAGGCGGCATCCATCACTGAGTACTCTCCCCACTCGGGAGAAGCTCTCTGCTCGTTACTACCATCAGGGCGGAGTCGCTGGACCCTGAACACCCACACACAACGATTCAGGAACATCTTCTCACCCTGCGCCATCACATCTCTGAACGCACGAGCACTAACTCGACATTTTTGCGGTGTTTATTAATGTTTGAAATTTACATTAAATGTATACATTTTTGCCGTACTGATGAAGCTAAAGAACAAATTTCCGATCGTATAAATTTCAGGTAAAAAAAAAATCAAATAGATATTCTGATTAAAAATATTCGATACGACAGGACACTTGGCACGCTGCCCTTCACCAGCGCTGAGCACGGGAGTCAGGAGATCACGTTGCAGTGGTACAGGACATCGGTGAGGCATTCTGGTTTAGGAAAAATGCCACTGACCTGGAAAGAACGTACATGGAGTTCCACGGGTTATTGCAGGAAATCGAGTTTATGGAGAGAGGGAGGGTTGTGCCTTTATGCCCTGGATCAGTGTTGTAAACTTACAGAGTTGCATCAACTCACAGACAGAGGGAATAGGCACAGACTTTCACCCAAGGTTGCGTTATCGAGAACCAGATCGCACAGGATTGTGGTGAGTGGGGTGAACGGAGAAGGAGAGAGAGATATCAGGGTACGGAAGGTTTAGAGAGAACGGAGAGGGAACAAGGAGAGATGGGTAGAGAGGCAGCAGAAAATGGGAGAGAGTTGGCTGAGGAGACAGGAGAAAGAGCGGGCAGAGAAAGGGCGAGGCAACAGGGGGTGGAGAAGAAAAGCACGGGATGGAATTGGCCACAAACCAGGGATCAATGGGGACAACAGTTGTCGGTGTGTAGTGGGGAGAATGGGGACGCCTCAGCAGTTGGAGAATGGGGTAGGAGGAAGGGACAGAGAGGACGAGGAGTGAGTTTGAGAGGATGGAAAGTTGACAGTTGACCAAGAGAGAATGGGGAAATAGAGAGGTAGTCACATGATTCAAATCGGCCGCACTGGCACAGACGGCACAGTATTGAGGCGTGACTGGATGGAAAGGAGAAAGAGGGAGACGGAGTGTTTAGAGAGAACGGGCAGGGAGGAGAGTGATGTAGAGAGGGGCAAGAAAAGGGGAGAGAGGTGGAAGAGGTGGGTAGAGGGAGCAGAAGAAAGCGGGCGGAGGAAGTTCGAGGTAATAACCAGAAAGGGAGAGGGAGCAGAAAGAGTGGTACAGGGGAATGGAGGGAAAGAAGGGGATAGATGGGGAGAGAGGTTTTTTCGGTTTGTGGTGGAGAGAACATTGTTGCGTTAAGAGGAGGAATTGGAGTAGGAGGGAGGTGCAGAGAGGATGGGCGGGGAATATGAAAGGATCGGGGAGTGAGAGTGAAGGGGAGACTGGAGTTAGTCATTTGATTCACGTCACCTCCACTGGCTGTTGACAGAGACCCTGGATCTTTTCAGGAATATCCGGGAACAACGACTTCTCGCAGATGAAACGCTGATCACGATCGCAAGGATAAATCCTACTGACTGCAGTCGGATCACAGTGCCTGCAGTAGGGCGTTCCCGAAGACCCCTTGTACAGGAGACGGAAGCTCGCTTTCCTGTATAAGAGGGTTAAACAATTTCAACAGAGACAAACCAGCTCCAGCAGAGAACCCGAGCCCGGACCGTCACCAAGCTAATCCCAGGAAATCGCTTTCTCCTAACAGCCTGTGTCAGACCCCAAACTCCTCCCACTCAAACGCTCTCCCCCACCGCCCGGTGCCGGTACCCAGCCTGATTCCAAGGTCCCAATGTCTCCTCACAATCCTGTGTCCGTCCCCAACTAATTGCACTGACCCAATGTTTCCCCACAGCCCCGAACCCCCCAAACTAATTCCACCGAACCGCTTCCTCACCACAGTCCTCAGTCAGTCCCCAGACGAATCGAACAGGCCCACCCTCTCCCCTCTGATCTGTTTCAGTCCCCGCACAAACCCCACTCTCCCACCGTCTAATCCCGCTGCCCAGCTCTTTCCCCTCAGATCTATGTCATTCAGCAAAAGAATCACACTGTTCCTCCCTCTCCTCACAGCCTGGCGACTAGCTCCGAGCTAATCTCATTAACCCACTGTGTGCCCATCGCCCTGTACTGGTCTCCAAACTAATCCAGTTGTCCTACTCTCGCCCCCCAGACCTAAGTCATTCACTAAACTAATCCCACTGTTGTTTCCTCGCCTCACAGGCCGGCGACTATCTCCAAAATGATCCCACTGCACCGCGCTCTCCTCACCCACATGCGTCAGTACCAAAATAATCCCTGAGTGCTGTTCTCTCCCCACTGCCCCCTGGCAGTTTCCGAAATATTCCCACTGCCCTGTCCTTCCCCGGCAGACATGTGTCGGCCCCAAAATGCTACCCCCTACCCACATACAAACAAATCCCAATACCCCTCACTTTTTCCACAAAACTACTTCAGACCGAAAACGAATTCTAATTTCTCCCGTCAGGACTATCATAATACCCGACTCTCACCCGACAGATCAGCCCAAATCTCACCTGTTTTCGCATTTTCCAATCCAGTATATACGGCTTAGGTCCACAAGGTTGCGGGATACAAAGTTCTGGGAAAATTAAATTTACTTTATTAATGCCAAGAATCGAAAACTATGATACGGAGCTTCTCTCAGTTAATTACAACAGGAATCCTTCCGGGACTCTGTGAAGGTAGCTTCAGTGTGTGTTAGACCCCAGGAGGGTGTGGCGGGGCACTGTTGAGGGAGATTCACTCTGTGTCAGACACCGGGAGTGTGTGATGGACGGTGTGGAGGGAGATGCTCTCTGTGTCAGACGCCGGGAGTGTTTGATAGGACGGTGTGGAGGGAGCTTCACTCTGTGTCTGATCCCGGGAGTGTGTGCTAGGAGTGTATTGTGGGTGCTTACTGTGTGCCTGAGGGTGTGTGATGATTTCTGTGTTACTGTGGGATCTTCCCGTGCTGTGACACATACCGCTTCATCCTTTGAATTGATTTCGAGCAGCCTTGAATCACGGTTTGAACAATCTTGAATCGCTCTGTATAAAGTTGTTACAAACGTGGAAACGTAATAACACCGGTCTTTATTTATGACCCATTTCTCGGAACAGGTTTGCTCTGGAAATCACGAACAAGGATCAGTGAGACACAGAGTGAATCCCCCTGCACACTTTTCCATCAGACACACCCGGCGTGACGCAGAAAGTGAATTTCACGCCATCACGTTCACCTGAGGTCAAGCACAAAGAGAATTTCCCTGCCCCCAACATCGTCCCTTCGCACATTAATAAGATCAGGCACAGTGAATATCCCTCCACACCATCCATCACACACTCCCGGAGGAAAATACCTCAGCACACACGTCAAATAGACACAGATATAGAACATAGATTAGTACAGCACAGAACAGGCCATTCGGCCCACCATGTTGTACCGAATCTTAAACCCTGCCTCCCATATATCCCCCAACTTAAATTCCTCCATATACCTATAGAATAGTCTCTTAAATATCACTAGTGATTCTTCATCCACCACTGACTCAGGCAGTGCATTTCACGCACCGACCACTCTCCGAGTAAAACAACTTCATCTAATATCCCAATCCCCTTGAACATCCCTCCCCTTACCTTAAAGCCATGTCCTCTTGTATTCAGCAGTGATGCCCTGGGGAAGAGGTGCTGGCTGGCTACTATATATATTCCTCTTAATATCATGTATACCTCTATCATGTCTCCTCTCATCCTCCTTCTTTCTGCAAACAGTAAAGCCCTAGCTGCCGTAATCTCTGTTCATAACGCAAACTCTCTAAACCAGGCAGCATTCTGGTAAATCTCCTCTGTACCCTTTCCAATGCTTTCACATCCTTCCTATAGAGAGGCAACCAGACTGGACACAGTACTCCAAGTGTGGCCTAACCAGCGTTTTATAGAGTTGCATCATTCGCTCGCGATTCTAAAAACACTACCCCTTGAATTCTAAAAGCCAACAATTAAGCTTTCTTAAATACTCTTTCAACCTGTGAGGCAACTTTCAGGGATATGTGGACATGTAAACCCAGTTCCCACTGTTCCTCCACACCAACAAGTATCCTGCCATTTACTTTGTACTCTGCCATGGTGTTTGTCCTTCCAAAGTGTACCACCTCACACTTCTACGGGTTGAACACCATCTGCACAATCCTGCATCCTATCAATGTCTCTCTGCAATCTTCAACAATCCTCTACCCTATTTACAAACCCACCAACCATTGTGTCGTCTGCAAACTTGCCAACCCACCCTTCTACCCCACATCCAGGTCGTTAATAAAATTCACGAACAGTAGGGGTCCCAGAACCGATTCTCTTGGAACACCACTAGTCACAACTTCCAATCGGAATATACTCCCTCCGTCACGTCACACAGCTTTCTGCAGGCAAGCCAACCCTCCTGGGATCACATGCCTTCTGACTTCATGAATAAGTCTATCGTGTGGAAACTTATCAAATGCCTTACTGAAATCCATATAGATCACATCCACTGCACTACCCTCATCTATATACCTGGTCACCTCCTCAAAGAACTCTAGAGGTTTCCTAGACACGATCTGCCCTTCACAAAGCCTTGCTGACTGTTCCTGATCAGACTATGATTCTCCAAATGCCTGTAGATCCTATCTCTAAAAATCTTTTCCAACATCTTTCCCACCGCAGACGTAAGGCCTATAATTACCTCGACTATACCTACTACCTTTTTTGAACAAGGCACAACATTCGCCTCCCTCCAATCCACCTGTGCCATTCCAGTGGACAACGAGGACAGAACGATCCGAGCCAGTCTCAGCAATCTCTTCCTTTGCCTCGTGGAGCAGCCTGGGGACTATTTTGTCAGGCCCCGGGGACTTATCCGTCCTATTGTACTTCAACAAATCCAGCACCTCCTCTCCCTTAATATCAGCAATGCTCCTGAGCTTCAACCTCACTCATTTTGTCCACACTGTCATCAGGTTCCCTCTCATTCGTGAATACCGAAGAGAAGTATTCAGTGAGGACCTTGCTCACTTCCACAACCAACAGGCACAACTTCTCACCTTTATCTCTATTCGGTCCTACCTTCACACCTGTCATCCTATTGTTCTTCACATAATTGACGAATGCCTTAGGGTTCCCTTACCCTACTCTCCAAGGCCGTCTCATGCCCCCTTCTTGCTCTCCTCAGCCCCTTCTTAAGCTAATTTCCTGCTACCCTATATTCCTCAATAGACCCATCAGATCCTTGCTTCATAAACCGATGTACGCTGCCCTCTTCCACCTGACTAGATTTTCCACCTTACTAATCACCAATGATTCCTTCACACTACCATTCTTTATCTTCTTCACCGGGACAAATTTATCCCTAACATCCTGCAAGAGATCCCTAAACATCAAACACACATCCATATTACATTTCCCTGCAAATACGTCATCCCAATCCCCACCCGCAAGTTCAGGCTTTAAATCCTTATACTAGATCCAATATGGAATTCCCCCTAGTAGGCTTATCAACATAGTGTGACAGGAATCCGTCCTGGACACGCTTAACAAACTCTGCCCCATCTAAACCATTGGAGATAATCAGGTGCCAATCAATATTAGGGAAGTTAAAGTTATCCATGACAAGAACCCTGTTATTTTTCCACCTTTCCAAAATATGCCACCCAGTCTTTTCCTCGATGTCTCTGCTGCTACAAGAGGTCGATAGAATACCCCCAGTAGAGTAACTGCTCCCTTCCTGCTCCGGACATCCACCCACACTGACTCAAAGGAGGATCCTGCTGCATTAACCACCCTTTCTGTAGCCGTAGAGTTATTCCAGACCAGTAACGCCACCCTTTCTCCCCCTTTCTTCCTCTCTATCCCTTTTAAACCACTGAAATCCAGGAATATTGGGAATCCAATCCGGCCCTGGTGCCAGCCGTCTCTGTAATCGCCAGTACATCGTAATTCCATGTACGTATCCAAGCACTCAGTTCATCTCCTTTGTTCCTGTCGCTTCTTGCATTGAAGAACACGCATTTTATCCCTTCTACCTTACTACATTTATACTCTTTATTCTGTTTCTCTTTCCTCTAAGCCTCTTTATATGTTAGATCTGGCTTTGCTCCATGCATTATACTTGCAGTTCTCGCATGACTTTTATCTTTCTCCACCTCACTATCTGCTCTAACACTCTGGTTCCGCTCCCCCTGCAAATCTAGTTTAAACCTCCCGGAGCTGCACTCGCAAGCCTTTCCGCAAGGATTTTTAGTCCCCATCCAGTTCAGGTGCAACCCGTCCCGTCGTAACAGTCCCCACCTTCCCTGCAACAAGACCCAATTGTCCAGAAACATGAAGCCCTCCCTCCTGCACCAACACCTTAGCCACGTATTTAGCTGAATTATCACCTGTTTCCAGCCTCACTGGCACGTGGCACTGGTAGCAATCCTGACATTGCAATCTTGGAGTCCCGTCCTTAAATGTTGTACCAAACTCCCTAAACTCTCTTTGCTGAACCTCCTCATTCTTCCTATCCACGTCATTGATCCTTACATGGTCCACGACATCTGAATGCTCACACTCCCTCTTGAGAATGCTGAGAACTCGTTCCGAGACGTCACGGTTCCTGACACAAGGGAGGCAACAGACCATCCGAGATTCTGAATCTCTCACACAGAACCTCTTATCTGCCCCCTAACTATTGAATCCCCTATCTCTACTGCTCTCCTCTTTTCGGTCCTTCCTTTCTGAGCTCGGGGCCTTGTTTCGTTCCAGAGACGTGACCAATGCAACGTGTCCCTGGTAGGTTGTCCCCATCAACTGTATCTAAAACGGTGTAATTATTGTTGATGGGAACAGCCACAGGGATGTTCTCCGGTCGCCCAGCAACCTGTCCCCTGACTCTTAGGGGTGACTATCTCCCAGAAACTCCTGTCTATTTCTGCCCCTGCTTCACGAATAATCCGAAGCTGATCCAGCTCCAGCTCCAGTTCCCTAACTCGGTTTGTTAGAAGGTGCAGCTGGATGCACCTTTTCAGGTGTAGTCATCAGGGACAATTTGGCTCGCCCTGACTTCCCACATCCTGCAAGCAGGGCACTCGACTGCTCCGCTCCCTTTATCTGTTCGTTTTTTAAACCATCTAGCTGCTTCAGAGGCCGACCATCACGCGCTTGCGTAGTCGGGCCCCGTCCAAACTGCCGAAGAAATGACATCCCCCCTCTCAATCTGCTCGCTTTATAAACTCTCCCATTCTCTCAGAGGAAGAGTCACTCTCCCTCTACAGTTTCTCCACACACCACAGAGCAAAATGTCAGACACAGGGAGAAGCTGCTTCCACACGGTCCCATCGCACATTCACCAGTTCAACACAGTGTGAACCTCTCTGCTTACGTCCTATGACACACTTCCTGGCGAGTCACAGAGTGAAGCTCTCTCTGAACGGTCCCATCACACACTCTGGGGGTGAGACACAGAGTGAAGCTCCCTCCACACCGTCCCATCACACACTCCCGGAGTGAGACACAGAAGGAAGCTCCCTCCACACCGTCCATTCACACACACGCGGGGTGAGACACTGAGTGAAGCTCCCTCCACACCGTCCCATCACACACTCCCGGGGTCAGTCACAGAGTGAATCTTGCTCCACAACGTCCAATCACACTCTCTTGGATTCAGTGATAGACAGCAACTTCCTCCATGCAGCCCCATCAAACAAACACCGGATCAAACACAGAGTGAACCATCTCTTCACACACTCCCGATGTCAAACAAAGAGTGGCGTTTCCTCTCTCCATGCCTGCCCTTTGATGAGGAGCGGGTGAAAGAGGGGGATGATGCCTCACCTCTTCTGCTAGTCAACAATTCGCAGATTTGAGCCTTGGTTTCGTTGACAGATCTGTACTTCGCTTCCATCTCAGTGAACTGGTGACGGAGATCGTTGTGCATTCGTTTAAGATCGGACAGATTAGAGTTGAGCGCAAAATGCTTGGACTGAACGGTTGAGTTTAACTCATGGCAATTTGGGTCGGAGGTGATATTACACTGACGAATCTGTGATACTGAGAGAGATGGTGAAGGATGGTTAGCGTTTACAGTGACATGTGAGTCAGCGTCACGCTACCGAGCGGGACACGGAGAGTGTTGTGTCAGTGTCACGGTGAAGGGTGTCACAGTGAAGGATTTGCTGGTGGTACAGTGAGTGGCGTCGGCGCCACCTTACGGGATGTGTCTGTGAAAAGCTAGGGGGTATATCAATGTCCCGATGAAGGTTTTGTTCTTACCATGGGCGTCTGTGTCAGTATCGTGCGGGGCATGTCCGAGTTGCTGTGAGGAACGTGTCGCTGTCACTGTGATAGGAGTTTCTGTGCCCCGGCGGGAGGTGTGCCGTGTCACAATGACGTGTCTCAGTGTCATGGCGTGGGGTGTGCCGGTCGCAAAGAGAAGGGTATGTGATTGCCACGGTGAGAGACATGTCATGGCCACGGTGTGTGCGCGAGTCACACGCTGAGGTGTGTGTCGGTGCAACGGAGAGTTCTATGTCGATATCATTGTGTCATTGTGAATTTCGCTGTCGGTATCTATTAAGGGGTTTGTCTGTGTCAGGGTGAGGGTGTGGGTAATTGCCTCAGTGAGCGGTGCATCGGTATTATGTTGAGGGGTGATACTGCCTCGGTCCGGGGTGTTACCGTTACGTGTGAGTCTTTGTCACGGTGCAGTGCAGAGGGGATCACGCTGATGTGCGTGAAGGTGTCACGGTGTAACGGTACCTCCGTGTCACGGTGAGATGTGTGTCTGTGTCGCTTAAACAGTTTATCAGTAACACGGTCAGGACATGTCGATGCACGTGAGGGGTACGTTGCGGCCAGTATGTCACGGCGATGGTCGTGTCAGTGTCGCGGTCAGAGTGTATCTGTGTCTCGTTGAAGGTCGTGACCGTGCGACCAGCATTGTCGATGTTATTGTGAATGGGGTGTCGGTGTCAGGACGACTCTTGACTGGGTTACGGTAAAGGCCGTGTTTTTATCACGGTTGGGGGTATGTCCGTTTTATAGAATATAGAATAGTACAGCACATTTCAGGCCGTTCGGCCCACAATGTTGTGCCGATCCCTTAAACACTGCCTCCCATATAACCCACCACCTTAAACTCCTCTATATACCTGTCTAGTAGGCTCTTAAATATCACTAGTGTATTTGCCTCCACCACTGGCTCAGGCAGTGCATTCCACGTACCAACCACTTTCTGAGTAAAAAACCTTCCTCTAATATCCCCATGAACTTTCCTCCCCTCACCTTAAAGTCATGTCCTCTTGTACTGAGCAGTGGTGCCCGGGTGAAGAGGCGCTGGCTGTCCACTCTGTCTATTCCTCTTAATATGTTGTACACCTCTATCATGTCTCCACTCATCCTCCTTCTCTCCAGAGAGTAAAGCCATAGTTCCCTTAATCTCCGATTATAATGCATACTCTCAAAACCAGGCAGCATCTTAGTAAATCTCCTCTGTTCCCTTACCAATGCTTCCACAGCCTTCCTACAGTGAGGTGACCAGAACTGGACACAGTGCTCTAAGGGTGGCCTAACCAGAGTGTTATAGAGCTGCACCATTAACCCGCGACTCTTAAACTCTATCCCCGGACTTATATAAGCTAACACTCCATAAGCTCCATAACACTCCACACTCCTATCCTACTGTGAGGCAACTTTCAGGGTTCAGTGGACATATACCCCCAGATCCCTCTGCTGCTTCACAGTACCAGTTATCCTTCCATTTACATTGTACTCTGCCTTTGAGTTTGTCCTGCCAGAGTGTACCACCTCACACTTCTCCGAGTGGAACTCCATCTGCAACTTCTCAGCCCACTTCTGCATCTTGTCAATGTCTCTCTGCAATCTTTGACAATCCTCCACAAGATCCACAACACCACAAATCTTCGTGTCGTTTGAAAACTTGCCAACCCAGACTTCTATCCCCACATCCAGTTCGTTAATAAGATTCATGAAAATTAAGGGTCCCAGAACAGATCCTTGTGGGACACCAATAGTCACAGCCCTCCAATCCGAATGTACTCCCTCCACCACGACCCGCTGTTTTTTGCAGGCAGACGGATTCTGAACCCACCTGGTCAAACTTCCCTGGATCCCATGCCTTCTGTCTTTCTGAATAAGCTTACCGCGTGGAACCTTATCAAATGTAGGTTCCGGTAAGTTTTGTTTCGTTAGTTTAGAGTAGAGAGAATGCCAGGCAGGATGCTGGAAAGCTCTTCTTGCAGGATGGGAGAAGTCAGGGAGATGCCCGCTGTCCCTGTCAACGAAGCCTGCAGGAAGTAAATCCAACAGCTGCTCCTAACAAACCGCGATTGGGAAACGGAGCAGAAGCTGCATTACCTCCGGGCCATTCCCGAGAATGAGCAGTTTATATATAGTAGTTTCAGGGAGGTAGTTACGGCAATGAAGCATGTCACAGGTAATTGGGTTATCATCAGGCGATGGAGGGGGTAAAGGGCAGACAGAGCAGGGATCCCCTGTGGCCATTCCCCTGAACAACATGTATACCGATTTGGATACTGGTGAGGCGGATGACTTACCCGGGACAAGCTGCCGCTGCCGGAACTCTGGCTCTGAGTCTGGTTCTGCAGTGCAGAAGGGAGGGGCAGATGAGGAGAGCGGTAGTGATAGGAGACTCGATAGTTAGAGGTACAGACAGGAGGTTCTGTAGTCGTGACAGTGACTCCAGGATGGTTTGTTGCCTCCCCTGTGCCAGGGTCAGGGATGTCTCTAATCTCGTGCACAGAATTCTGAAGTGGGAGGGTGAGCAGCCAGATGTCATGGTGAACATCGGTACCAATGGCATAGATAGAAAGAGTGAGGAGTTCATGAAGAGTGAGTTTAGAGAGCTTGGTAGGAAGTTAAAAAGCAGGACCTCGAGGGTAGTGAACTCAAGATTGTTTTCTTTGCCACGTGCCAGTGAGGGAAAGTGTAGGATGCTCTGGATGAAGAACACGTGGTTGAAGAACTGGTGTAGGGGACGGGGTTTCAGATTTTTGGATCTTTGGGATCTCGTCTGAGCAGGTGGGACCTGTACAAGAGAGACGGGTTTCACTTGAACTACAGGGGGACCCATATCCTTGCAGGGATGTTTGCTAGTGCAATTGCGGATGGTTTAAATTAGATTTGCAAGGGGATGGGAACCAGAGTGCCAGAGCAGATAGTGGAGCGTCGGTGAAAATATATGATGTTACAAGTTCATGCAAAGTCAGAAATAGAAGAGCTGTGTGTGGTGGCAATAATCTTCTGCGGTTTGCCTATTTAAAAGCGAGGAGTATTTTGAGGAAGGCAGACGAGCTGAGGGCGTGGATTAACACATGGAATTATGACTTAATATCCATTAGAGAAACTTGTCTATAGGAGGGGCAGGTCTAGCAGCTTCATGTCCCAGGGATACGAATTTTCAGAGGTGTTAGAGACAAAGGGATGAAGGGTGTGTGTTGGAATTGCTAGTCAAGGAAAATTTTACAATAGTGCACAGGCAGGATAGATTAGAGGGCTTGTCTACCGAGGTCATCTGGGTGGAACTGAGAAACAGAAATGATATGACCACATTAATGGGATTGTATTTCACAACACGCAACAGTCAGCGAGAATTGGAGCAGCAAAACTGCAGAGAGATAGCAGACAACTTCAGGAAACATGAAGTTGTGACAGTAAGAAATTTTAAATTTTCCACATATTGTTGGGGCTCCCATACTGACGGGTCAGAGTTTGTAAAATGTGATCAGGAAAGTTTTCTAAATCAATATATAGAGGTACCAACTAGAGAGGATGCTATAGTAGATCTCCTAATAGGAAACGAGTTAGGACAAGTGACGGGAGTGTGTGTCGGGGAACACTTTGAGTCTAGTGATCATAACACCATTATTTTCAACTTGGTCATGGATAAATATAGATCAGGTCTTCGGGTTGAGGTACTAAACTGGAAAAAGGGGAAATTTGAAGAAATGTGAAATGATCGAAAAAGCGTGTATTGGAAATCTGATAAAGAAGAAGAGAGAGATGTATGAAAGTTATAGGCAACAAGGAGCAAATAATGTGCTTGAGGAGTATAAAACTGTGGGATAAAATTTGTCCTCTTGAAGAAAAGAACATTCAGCTATGTCTGGAACCAAAATAAATGGGGGAGATTTTAATTGTGTTTTTTTTTAGCATCTGTATTTACTAAGGAATTGCAAGGAGCCTCTGGAAATAAGGCAAACAAGTAGTGAGGTCACGGAACCTCAACAGTTAAAGAGGAGTATGGGCTTGCTGTCTTGAAGCAAATCAGAGTAGATAAATTCCCATGAGCAGACAGAGTATTAGTATTCCCTTCGACCTTGAAGGAGAGTAGTGTTGAAATTTCTGGGGCCCTGGCAGATATATTGAAAATGTTAGTATCCACGGGTAAGGTGCCGGAGGATTGGAGGGTAGCTCATGTTGTTCCGTTGTTCAAAAAACTGTAAATGCAATCCGGGAAATTATAGGCCGGTAGGTTTGACGTCAGTAGTAGGTAATTTATTGGAAGGAGTACTAAGAGATATGATCTACAGACAGTAACTTATTAGGCAGAGTCAACATGGCTTTGTGCGCGGAAGGTCATGTTTAACCAATCTATTAAAGTTTTTCGAGGAGGTTACCAGGAAAGTAAATGAAGGGAAGGCAGAGGATGTTCTATACATGGACTTCAGTAAGGCCTTTGACAAGGTCCCGCAAGGGAGGTTAGTTAAGAAGATTCAGTCGCTAGGTCTACATGGTGAGGTAGTAAATTGGATTAGACATTAGCTCAATGGAAGAAGCCAGAGAGTGGTAGTGGAGGATTGCTTCTCTGAGTGGAGGCCTGTAACTAGTGGTGTGCCACAGGGATCAGTGCTGTGTCCATTGTTATTTGTCATCTATATCAATGATCTGGATGATAATGTGGTGAATTGGATCAGCAAATAATACAAAGATTGGAAGTGCATTGGACGGTGAGGAAGATTTTGAAAGCTTGCAGAGAGAATTGGACCAGCTGGAAAAGTGGGATGACAAATGGAAGATGGAATTAATGCAGACAAGTGTGAGGTATTCTACTTTGGAAGGAAAAACCAAGGTGCAACATACAAGGTAAATGGTAGGACACAGATGAGTGCAGTAGATTAGAGGGATCTGTGAATACAGATACACAATTTTCTAAAAGTGGCGTCACAGGTAGATAGGGTCGTAAACAGTGTTTTCGGCAGATTGGCTTTTATATCTCAAATTATTGAAGATAAGAGCTGGAATGTTATGGCGAGGTTTTATAAGACATTGATGAGGCCGAATTTGAGTGTTCCGTTTAGTTTTGGTCACCTACTTAGAGGAAGGATATTAATAAGGTTGAAAGAGTGCAGAGAAGGTTTACGAGGATGTTGCCGGGATTTGAGAAATTGAGTTACAGAGAAAGGTTGAATAGGTTAGGACTTTATTCTTTGGAGCGTGAAGAATGAGGGGAGATTTGATAAAGGTGTATAAAATTACGTTGTGTATAGATAGAGTGAATGCAAGCAGGCTTTTTCAACTGAGGTGAGGGGAGAAAAAAGGAACGAATGACATGGATTAAGGGTGAAGGGCGAAAATTTTAAAGGGCACATTATTGGGGGGCTTCTTCACACAGAGAGTAGTGGGAGTGTGAAATAAACCGCCATTTGAAGTGGTGAATGCAGGCTTACTTTTATCATTTAAGAAAAGCTTGGACCGGTACATGGATGAGTGGGGTATGCAGGGATATGGTCTAGGTGCAGGTCAGTGGGACGAGGTAGGACTTGGCTTCGGCACAACCAAGAAGGGCGAAAAGGCCTGTTTCTGTGCTGTGATGTTCTATGGTTCTATGGTTGTCAGTTGTGTGTCGGTATGACGTTGAGCGATGTGTTGATGGGGGTTGTGTCGGGGTCACGGTGAGGGATATGTCGTAGTCTTTGTAAGTACCACAGTGAGGGGTGTCTTGGTATCAGAATGAAGGTGTTTCGGGGTAATGTTGGGAATGTGTCGCTGTTACAGTGGCCATTGATGTTCTCTGCGGTTTCGTCGTTCCGAGGGGTGTGAAACGCACCATGAATCCTCCAACAAATACCCGTGATAATGAGGGTCGCTGTTAAAACACAGATTAGCCATATGGTTGAGTCTGATCGGTCTCTCCCTGCGGGTCGTTCACTGTCCATGCTGTCTGTGGAAAAATCGTTCATCGACTTTGTTAATCGTCATTATCCCTGATTAAATTCACCCCTGCTCTTCCCACTCTCCGAGTTCAAATCAGTGCCTACTCTCCTGTACAGCAGTGAACGTAAATCACAGAAAAGAACAGGCCCTTCGGCCACAATTTTGGGCTATACCAGTGAAATCCTTTCTGCCTACGCAATGTCCATCTCCCTCCAATGCCTGGACACGCTACTGCCTGTCACCGCTCTAGAGAAATACACCGTCTGTCTGGTTTCCCTGTATCTCTCATAATGATATAGACCTGTATCTCCACCCACCTCAGTCTCCGCCGCTATAGACTAATACAACGTCTGTCTGGTCTCCCTGTATCGCTCGTAATGATATAGACCTGTATCTCCTCCCACCTCAGTCTCCGCCGCACTAGACTAATACACCGTCTGTCTGGTCTCCCTGTATCTCTCATAATGATATAGACCTGTATCTCCTCCCCCCTCAGTCTCCGCCGCTCTAGACTAATACACCGACTGTCTGGTCTCCCTGTAACACTCATAATGAAATAGACCGGTATCTCCCCCCAACTCAGTCCCCGCCGCTCTAGACTAATACACCAGTTGTCTGGTGTCCCTGTATCACTCATAATGATATAGACCTGTATCTCTCCCCAGCTCAGTCTCCGCCGCTCTAGACTATTACACCGGTGTCTGGTCTACCGGTGTCTCTCTTAATGATATAGACCTGTATCATTTCCCCATACAGACTCGGCCGCACCAGGGAATTACACAGCCTGTCTGGTCTTTCTGCTTATCGATTATGCTTGGAGACACCGAAATCACCTGTCTCCCGGACTCAGACACAGAGGGAGGCTCACCCCGTACTATCCCGTCTCGAAAATCACTGGTGATACATCTGTCTCTGCACGCCCCCGGGTGCAGACAGAGAGAGAAGCCCCTTCTTTCCCGTCCCGAACACACTCTCAGGGTCAGAAAAGAACTGAAGCTCACAACAGGCAATCCCATCTCACCCATCTGGAGTTGGACACTGAGTGAAGCTCTCTCCGTACAGTCGCAGCGTGCACTGCCCGGGATTAGCCACTGGAGGGAGCACCATCCACATCGTCCCATAACACACTCTTGGGTTCAGATATTCAGTGATATTCACTCCCTCCCCCGCTCCATTGAGGCTCACGCTACCGGATTAAGAAAAAAAAGTGGGGAAACTCCCTCCCCTTTCAGCAATCCCAAATACTTCGGCGCTCCAGAGTTTCTCAATCCTGTGATCCTGTCTTCTCTCGGAGAGAGAGAGAGAGAGAGATTGTGTGTGTGTGTGTGTGTGTGTGTGTGTGTGTGTGTGTGTGTGTGTGTGTGTGTGTGTGTGTGTGTGTGTGTGTGTGTGTGTGTGTGTGTGTGTGTCTCAAGGATAATAAGTGTGTGTGAGACCAGAGGTAGAACTGAGGAGGGAAGGAGAGGGGAGTGAAGGCTGTGGAGGGCTGGTGAGTTGGCAGTCACTGGGTGAAAGTCGTGTGAAACCACACGACCTGCCTGTACTCGCAGAGACGTAGAGAAGCTGAGAACCGAGAGATCGATACCCGGTGGAAATGAGCAGAAATAACACCAACGGTCTGCAAGGAGCTTGACCATGTGTCTGACCCCAGGAGTGTGTGATGGGATGGTGTGGAGGGAGCTTCACCATGTCTCTGTCCCGGGTGTGTGTGGTGGAACGGTGTGCATGGGATACAATATGAGTCTGACACCGGAGTGTTTGATGGGAAGTTGAGGAGGGAGCTTAACTCTGTCCCAATCCCAGGAGTGTGTGATAAGACAGTCTAGGGGGAATTATACCCTGTGACTGACCCCGGCAGCGTGTGACGGGCCGGAGGGGAGGAAGATTCACCATGAGCCTCACGCTGCGTCTGATCCCGGGAGTGTGTGATGGGACGGTCCGGAGGGAGATTCACTCTGTGTCTGACCCCGGGACTGTGTGATGGGACGGTGTGGTGGGAGATTCACTCTGTGTCTGACACCTGGAGTGTGTGATGGGACTGTGTGGAGCAAGATTCACTCAATGTCTGACCCCGGGAATGTGTGATGGGACGGTGTGGAGGGAGATTCACTCTGTGTCTGACCAGAGTAATGTGTTTTAGGAGAGTGTTTTGGGAACTTCACTCTATGTCTGCCAACAGGACTATTTGATGAGACAGTGCAGCGGGAGCTTCACTTTGACTCTAAACCGCCGAGTCTGTGTGATCGGACGGTAGGGACGGATCTTCACTTTACAACTGACGCCGGGAATGTGTGATGGGACTGTGTGAAAGGATCCCAGTTTCTGTGCCTGTCTACCGGCGAATGTAATGGACGGTGTGGAGAGAGATTCACTGTTCATTGGCCCTATTTTTCAGAGCAGACGATGGGGCGAAGCAACATTGTTCTAACTCTGTTTCAAAGCATCTTGAAATAAATTCAAAAGGGAAAGAGAGATGTTTAGTATATCCACACGAGAGTGAAGCTCCCTCCATTCCATTCGATTTTATATTTCGGGGGTCAGAGACACAGAGAAGATCCCTCCCTTCCGTCTCTCCACACACACACCCGGGGTCAGTCACAGACTGATTTTCCGTCCACCCCATCCCATCACAAAATCCCGGGGTCAGACACAGCAAAGTATAGGCCGTTGGTCGAAATGTTGTGCCGACCTTGCCTCCCATATAATCCCCCACCCTATATCTCTCGTAGTCTCTTAAACGTCACTAGTGTATCTGACTCCACCACTGACTCAGGCAGTGCATTCCATGCACCAACCACTCTCTGAGTAAAAACCTTCCTCTAATATCCCCCTTGAACTTTGCTCCACTTACCTTAAAGCCATGTCCTCTTGTATTGAGTAGTGGTGTCCTGGGGAAGAGGCTCTTGCTGTCCACTCTATTTATTCCTCTTAATATTTTCTATTCCTCTATCATGTCTCCTCTGATTCTGCTTCTCTGTAGAGAATAATGCCCTAATTCTCTAAATCTCTGTTCATAATACATACTCCCTAAACCAGGCAGCATACTGGTAAATCTCCTCTGTACCCTTTCCAATGCTTCCACATCCTTCCTATAGTGAGGCGACAAGAACTGCACACAGTACTTCAAGTGTGGCCTAACCAGAGTTTTACAGAGCTGCATAATTAAACCTTAAACTCTATCCCCCGACTTATGAAAGCTAACACACCACTGGATTTCGTAACTACCCTGTCTACTGTGAGGCAACTTTCAGGGGTTTCTGGACAAGTACTCCAGATCCCTGTGCTCCTCCACACTACCAAGTATCCTGCCATTTACTTTGTAGTCTGCCTTGGAGGTTGTCCTTCCAAAGTGCACAACCTCAGACTTCTCCGTATTGAACTCCATCTTCCACTTCTCCGCCCACTTCTGAATCCTATCAATGTCTGTCTGCAATCTTCGGGAATCCTCTACACTATCTACAACACCACCAACCTTTGTGTCGTCTGCAAACTTGCCAACTCACCCTTCTACCCCAACATCCAGGTCGTCAGAAAAATCACGGAAAGTAGAGGTCCCGAACCGATCCTTGTGGGACACCACTGGTCACAACCTTCCAATCTGAATTTACACTCTGTACCACAACCCTCTGCTTTCTGCAGGTAAGCCAATTCTGGATCCACCTGGACAAACCTCCCTGGATCCGATGCCCCGGCGAGAGGTGTACCGGTTCACAGTGAAGTGTGTTTCGATGTCAAGACGAGGAAAATGTCAGGGTGTCAGGGCCTTGTGGCGTCACCGTGGGTGTAGTATCGGTATCATGGTGAGGGGTGTGCTGGTCTCACAGAGAGCTTTATGTCTGTGTCACAGTGAGAGACGTCATGGTCGCGGTGTGTGCGAGAGGGTCACGCTGAGCGATGTGACGGTGTCACGCAGAGTACTATTCGGTGTCTGTGTGAATTTCGGTGTCGGTATCACGGTGAGGGTGTTCCTGTGTTAGGAAAAGGTGTGGGTATTTGCCTCAGTGAGCGGTGCATCGGTGTTATGTTGAGGGGTGATACTGTCTCGGTAAGGGGTGTTACAGTGACGTGTGAGTCTTTGTCACGGTGCAGTGCAGAGCGGATCACGCTGATCACGGTCAGGGTCATGTCGATATTAGTGAAGAGTACGTCGTGGTCAGTGTGACTACGACGTGCGTGGCACGGCGAAGTTCGTGTCAGTGTCGCGGTCAGGAGTGTATCTGTGTCTCGTTAAAGGTCGTGAACGTGCTACGGTGACAGCATTGTTGATGTTATGGTGAATGGCGTGTCGGCGTCAGGATGAGTCTTGATTTTCTTACGGTAAGGACCGTGTTTTTATCACGGTTAAGGGGTGTGTCTGTGTTACAGAACATAAAATATAGAATAGTACAGTACAGTACAGGCCCTTCGGCCCCGAAAATGTTGTGCCGAGCCTTAAACCCTGCCTCCCATAAGCCCCTCTCCCACTTTAAATTCCTCCTTATACCTATCGAGGAGCCTCTTAAATTTCACGAGTGTATCTGCCTCCACCAGTGACTCAGGCAGTGCATTCCACGCACGAACCACTCTCTTAGTGAAAAACCTTCCTCTAATACACCCCTTGAACTTCCCACCCCTTACCTTAAAGCCATGTCTTCTTGTA